>NW_009213956.1:0-101247 GCF_000690835.1 Fulmarus glacialis
GATTCTATGATTCTATGATTGATTCTATAATGTAGAAGGCAGCATGCCCAGGCATACTACTAATGAGTAGAAGAACAGGGGGTTCTAGATTTCGACTGAGTAGCACTTCCACACATGAAACAGTAGAATTACTGAAATGAGAAGTTTCCAGAAGTAAATTGTCCAGTTTTCATATCTGGATATGCTTTGCTAAAATGAGACCATAAGGTAAGCTTAGAGAAGGGGCACAAGCACAGTAGATGCATCTAAGAGATGTTAATCTTCCTACTAACTCACAAAAGCAAAGAAATTGCATGTTAAGGTTAAAACCCTGAGCTATAAACAGACACTTACTTATGCATGTAAGTAACATATTTTACTGAATGCACCATCCTCAATTTTATATTCCTTTTTTTTTATTACACAGCTAATATTGAAAACAAAGGGAGATTTGTAATACATACTTTTAAATTATTTTTTCTATTTCTAAGATTTCTCCAAAACCTTCCCTTTTCCTACATGCCATTGTGGATGACACCAGAATAACAGGGGACCAACAACAAACATAATATCTTCATTCTGCCCCTCTAGCCTGCTTGGAGTCCAGTCCTGTAATTTTTTTTACTAAAGTTAGAGATGAATCTCCCAAAGAGTCCCACCGAAGTCAATACAGCTATTTAGGACTGTAAGTATTACTCAGCTTTCTGCTCTTGTAGCTACCAAAGATAGAATTGGATCTTTAGGCCTTAATTTAATGATTTAATTTCTATTCAGGGAAGTGTTTAACAACATATCTCCTTTGATGAATTATTGTGTGCTCCTTTCAGTATGGAACTGCCGACAATAACAGCATCCTTCTTTCTTGAGATCTGAAATGTTTCTCTCTGTAACTGCTTCCTTTATATTGCAAAGACACCCACTATGTACATCCCTAGGAGCTTTCTACTTCATTCCTTTCAAGAAAGACATTCTATGAGCTTAGTATGGATAAGTCAAATAAATATTATTCAACCAAGGCTAGAATACATGTCTCCTGATTTTCTTTCCTCTCTTAGCCACGAAGTGCTATGCAATTTCTCTATTATTTTCACCAGTACTCTTATTATACCTCTGCTTCTAACACTTCAGTCAATAGTTCAATAGCCTGACTGTCCAGAAATCATTCATGTCAGACATCATGCAGTGTTGATATTAGTACCTAAACAAAGAATATCTCCTCCAATGTCCATCAGTTTGCATTTAATGCACCATGAAACTCTACTGTCCTTTCCCAGAAAGGAAAATGGAGCATAACTGGAGCCTGTCAAATCTGCTTCTTGTGGTCTGTCACCACTACAGGTGGTGAACAGCAGTGCTGAGGGGGAGGAAAAGGAAATGGTGTACTTACTCTGAGCCTCTTAGGAATCCTTCTGTTTGCCCACCTGGGCAAAGTACCAGCATGTGAGCATTGTTCCACCGCCTCCCTAGTGCGGAGTGCTGACCCCACAGCAGATCAAACACACGACTGACCACAGGCTTAAGTATCTGAACCACGTGCTCCCAGGAATATGAACAGGCTGGCTCATCTAACCTACCCAAAATCCAAGTCCACACAGGCAAAAAAAAAGTGCACCTCCAAATGCAAAGCCTAATGGCTATTATGTGTGTAACTGCCCTGCTTTACACAAAACCTGCTGCTGTGTGAGTACTCTGACCTGTTCGCTCTTGTTGAATCAGAAGCTGCATGCTGAGCTCTGACACAAGGCTCCTCTCCTCCTGGCATCCTCCGTTTCTGAAAGTTAATAAAAGAAACCCACTTATTATTTGGCAGTAATTAGTCCTTAAAAGTGCTTTGCAAATACAGCTAATTGATTAAGTAGCCTGTGCAATAGCATCAAAACACTAGTTTTAATTAACATCCTTAAAACCCACAGTTCATACAGAGTAAAAGAAACCTTTTTCATCAGCCAGGTGTACAAAAGAAGGAGAGGAAGGGAGAAAAAAAAAGGTACAGATTCATTTCTTATTGAGCCTTCTATGCTAATTCTGTAGCTTTTTCCATCATCCTGTGCAAGGTTTTTATTTCATAGTAAAACCCCCTTTTTTTTCCTAAAATAATTTGCTTATATTAACAAAAAAGACATTCTCAATCTTGGTTCTAAATCTTAATCGCACAACTCTCCTACTTTTATTTCACAGGGATTCAATGTCTCTAAAAGCTATGCCTGCGGGTGACACCTGCCCTACCCAGGGATCTGGCATCACCAACCATCTGCAGAAAGATCCCACAACATTTGCAGACAATTTAAGTCCTCCTGGTTTCCAGCTCAGGTCATCCCTTTCTCTGTGTGCATCTAATCAAACAGAATAGTCTTTCCTGTCTTAAACTCTCAGATACTTTTGTTTGGGATTGCTATCATAACCAATGCTGACGTTTCACACCTAAGGGGATATGGATTTTGCTGTGATCTTGTTATATAAGCCTGTTACATGTTTAAAGTTCTGGGCATGAAAGGAAGTTTGTTAATTGTTCATCAGTATGACTTCATCACGAAGTGCAGCAGTGACCCCCTAAATCATGCTTAGCAGCTTAATTGACAACAGGGCTCAGGCACTCTGGTTTCAGTATCCCAACACTGGGCAGGGGGAAGAGAGAGAGACTGGGTTGTATTTTTCAGTCTGGAGGATACCTTCCGTCAGAAGACATACATGCAGTCTACATGCCAAAAGGAGAATGTTTTGACTCTGCAGTCCAAGAAATAGTATGAAATTTGGTATTCGAATGTGTATTTCTTTGTACGTTGTGAAGGCAAAGTACATAGTCTCTTCCAGTACAGAAATGGAAGCAATAGCAAAGGATAAACAGCACAAGGGTGTCTTTAGGCTAAACTTGTACTTCCCTGATCCATGGCTAGTTGTGTATTTGCCTGTCTACCTGATGTAAATCAGAGCAACCGTGAGGCTTTATTACTGACTGCAATACTTCTGCCTTCTATACCTGTAGATAGCCATACTCAGTACTGGTTAGTCAAACAAGATGCATCGGAAGCGGTCTGACCAGATGCAGCGCAACCCATAAGATCTAATGGATCTCAGGAACAGTTTGCTTGCTCATTAAAACTTGCCTTGCCTACTGAGACTGCCCCACAACATGCAAATTAAAATGAAGATGGGCACAAGAGCTGGCACTTGATGATGAAAATTTGAACATTGGCACCATTGAATTTTTTTTTTAATTACAATTTAGAGAGAAGGCATCTAACAAATAAATATGATTTTCTATTTTCACTGTTTGCACCAGTATTTGGAAGAACACTGAATTAATTCAGCACAATTGCTTTTGAAGGCAATAGTGTCCTTTTCACTTTTCCTCATGAGCAAAAAGTAAAATACTAACCTACTGTGTACACTTCTCTAGAATGAAGTCCTGCACGTATTCCTCTTGAGATTCTCAGTGTATACATGAAGAGTTAGAAATGGTAATAGAGAAAATGTGCCTATATTTTCCTATACAGATTTAAATCTTTCCTTTAGAGACATTTAAATCCTAGTAAATTGCCCCTTGCATATGAAGCTTTCTTTTTAAATCTTAAGCAAATTCCACTGCTTTTCTATTGCATAATGAAATAGCCAATCATGCTGAGGAGGTGATGTTAAGCTTGCCTGAGCTTGCAGCAATGGTTGAGAACATTTCATACTTCAGAAATGCCATAAAATCCTTCATCACAAAAATTCAATTTTTTATAATCCCCAGGAGTCTGTAGGCTGTATCTAACATTAAACTCCCAAAACAAGAAACCAAGCCCAGACATGTTCACCTTCCATTCTAGCCTCCACCCTCATTTAGCTCTTTAAAACAAAATTTTTTTTTTTTTTCCTTTTCATTGTTTTGTTTGAAATCTATCCCAGTGGGAAATATATACATGCACACAATATATGAAATTTATCCCTTTCTCTTCTGCAAATGGATATCTAGTCCCGGTTTTGCCTGGGAAATAATTAATAGAGAATCAAGCCTTGTCTTCTACGTTGTCTAAAAAAGAGCCTTTTCAAAAGACAGCATTCTATTTTTTTTTAAAACAGAATAAATTAAGAATAGGTTATTCTATGTGTAATATTCACTCCAAACAGCCATCACTGATGTTCCTAAGGTTTATTTCAGATGTATTTACTTTAATTGGCTTACAATAGCTTTTCCTATCATGCAGCACTCCATTCTGACAAGCAGTGCATACAATTGCTGTTGCAATTTTGCTGCTATGTGAGCCCATGCTCAACTCCTAGGAACATGAGGTATTTAAGACATGTAGATCTGGCATGTAGGGACATGGTTTAGTGGTGGACTTGGCAGTGTTAGGTCTACGGTTGGGCTTGATGATATTAAAGGTCTTTTCCAACCTTAATGATTGTATGATTCTACGATTCTATGTTTGTCTTGGTCTATGCAATCACAGAGCACACGAAGCAAAGAAATGCATGTGAAGAATAACATCGACTCTGAAGACTTGAACACAGTGAAATATTTGAGACTTGCACTTAGATAAATAAGATGTAAGTTTGAAAGAAGTTCATTTAACATTAAATCTGCAGCTGCCATTCTTTGACATTCCAGTTACCTGCAGTCCATGTAGTTCTCAGTTGTGAACAGATGGAGGAAATAAAGCAGTATTTAGCCGCTGGTAGTGTTCATCTGCCAAATGAGGCTGTCCATTGGCAGTGGAAACAAACACTTCCAATGGAGCAGAGCTCATTCAGTGAAGGAACTTGTTTCTGAGAAGGATTGTATATGAGACATCCTGAGCCTACTCCTTCTGCTTTTATTCAGGGGGAAAAAATCACCCTCCTTGGGGAAAATATCACCCTCCTTAGCTAAAAAGTTTTTTAAATATTGCCTTTTTATCACATCTCCTTTCTGGTCTCTACCCTTCTTCTCTTTGTGCTGTATCTTCCTACATAATGTTCCTTCATCCGTCTTTCTTTTCATACAACATATATACTAGCAGCAGTTGTTGTGAGACTTTTCCAGATAAGAAACTGGCCAAATGATTTTCATCCAAGGAGGAACAGACTTTTACCTTAATTCATGCAGAATAATGGTCAGTAATATTGTAAACACACATTAATTGTTCCTGCGTCCACAGAGACTAAAATTATTTTATAAAACAAAACTGAATACAGTACTATTTACTGTAGTAAACAGTAGCAGTAGTTATAATTATTGATATTTATTTTGTATCTCTCAGCAAAGAGAATGTGCTTAACAGCAATGCAATGTCAATTATTAGACATTTCTCTGAGGAGTTCAGAAATTTACTATTTTTTGTTTTTACAGTCTCCTGGAGAGATCATCTTGGTAAAGAAAGAACTCTCTGAAAAAGAGGAAAATGCTTTTGCATTCTGAATACCTTCAACTCTGAGGTAACATGAGCCAATAGTCCCTTGCCCAATTCCTCTCCAATTCCGAAGTGTACTGTGAGGTCAACTGAAACCTGGCTGAATGACCAGGCCCAGAGGCTTGTGATCAGTTGATCAAAGTCCAGTTGGAAGCAAGACCCCCAGGGGTCGATACTGTCTAACATCTTCATTAATGACCTGGACGATGGGGCAGAGTGCACCCTCAGCAAAATTGCAAAGAAGACCACTAGCATCCTGGGCTGCATTAGGAAGAGCACTGCCAGCAGGTCAAGGGAGGTGATCTTTTCTCTCTACTTGGCACTGGTGGGGCCTCATCTGGAGTACTTCGTCCAGTTCTGGGCTCTCCAGTACAATTTTGCACAGTATTGCCTCTCAGTCATAACAGTCATAAGGTCACATTTGTTAGTTGATTTAAGGGGACTTTAATTTCCCTCCAAAAACATCAAACAATCATAACAGCATAACAAGTCTATAGCAGATCCTCAAGAAAAGCCCTAATGTGAACAAAGTATGGCTGAACCCTAGATCTTCTCTGACATCTCCATGAGACAGATCAAAGTAAGTTATCAGTTCAGTGGTTCTGCTACTGTTAAGCTTCTACCTTTTCCTGTCTTGCTTTTTGTTTCTTATTTTTCCCTATTGAACCTGCTCTGCTCTTCCCAAATTGCCAGCCAAAGTCTAGCTCCAGTAAAACACCTCCTTGCCCACCAGTGTCGCAGAACTTGCCTACAACTGAGGTCTTCCTTGCACATAAACTGGACCTTTGCCATCACACAGCCACATGACGAGGAAGAAGGGCACCCGGGATGACTCAGGAGCAGAACTGTTCTTGCCCTGTGCATTTACATTTTGTCAGCCACTGTTCATCTCTGTGCATGTGTGTGTCACTCTCAGCCACGACAAAACAGCAGCACAAGCAGGAAGAAGACTGGCAAGAGGTGGCATCAACCAGCTGCTAAGCATTAATCTTGAATATCAAATGTCAGTCGTAGCTAGGCCATGAATAAACGATGTGCAGTAGTCAATTTTTCACTTGGGAATCACCCAGTATTTTCAAATACTTACCATATGCACGGTGCTGCGGATGGGATTATATATTTTATGTTCACAGGATCCTTCTCAACTGCTCGACACTTGCTTTCTGAAGAAAGATGAATACTGTGTCTGGAAAAGGAGAAGAGATGAAATATGCTGTCTGGAAGGGGCATATCCTAGCAACTCGCCTTCATGTTGCTGGTCTACCTGGCTGAATACAATAGCTCGCTATAGTTTTCATCAGTGCTGACGTCATGTTTAAACAAAAGCGACTTGGTATCTCTGGGGTTCGGTAATTGGATTTGGAGCCTTTAACCTCCTGGTCACAGGGTCAGATGCAACTCCGGTTCATAGAGTCTGAAAATCATTAGTATCACAGATCTGTTCGGTGGCATATATGAAATGAATGTGTGGCTTCAGTCCAGTTGCTAGTGGGAATGAGTCCCTTGTCAACCCTTTAAGCAGAAAAGCAGGGGATTAAATGAGTAAGGAACACAAGTTTGCTTTTTACCCAAAAGGGTGGTCTCTCTGGTCAGAGTTGAGACAACTTATCTAGTGAGTTTTACTGCTGCTTGCTCTGCACTAGTCTTTATGAGTATAAAATTTCAAGCTTGAGGTCTACATATTCCAGAACCTTTAGAGCTCCTACATTTATTTTGGATAAAAGAAAAAAAGAATGAAATCCACATCCGACTTTCCTTTAAAAATTTGTTCAGCTCAGCTGCATTTGATTCCTGTTTTTCAGAAATCTCAGCAGGCCAGAAGTGGCCAGCAGCACTGTAGACTGGATCCAGTTAGGATGCCTATATCTGAAGGTGGTTGTGCCTTGCATGAAGTTGGGCTACTAAAAACATCACCAGAGCAGAATCCATAGCCTCTTACGAGATCTTTGGCTTATAGGAAGCAGAATATCAATTTAAAAAAAAAAAAAAAAAAAAAAAAAAAAGATGTGACTCTATAAACATTTATCTAACAGCTACAAACTCTTACACTCAAGTAGTATGTAATACTCTTAGACTCAAGCAGTTCTCAACCTCCAGCTATGACTGTGACACATACGGACAACACTTGCCAACAGGGAAGGAAAGCGTGGGTAGCTGATGAACCTGGCTCTCTCTTGTCAGTGACGATAGCTTTAACTGTGAAATGTTTACAATAAACACTAAATCCACATAACTTGTTTTTTTTAGCAAATTTTAAAGCCAGTCCTAGTTCCCAGAAACTCAGGGGTGTGTAAGCTTTTCAAAATACATGCTAAAGTCAAACCTTTAGTCCTCAGCACTTAAACAAAAAAAAAACCAAAAAAACCCTATAAATTAAATTCTTAAATTTCACCATACTTTTGTGGACATTTTGGCCTTTTGAGAACCAACGTTCAAAGAACATGGAAAGAAAGACAGAGGAATTAAAATAAAATAATAATTAAAAAAACCTCACAGAGATGCAGAGGCAAGGTTTCAAAAGACTTACAAAGCACTGAAAATTATTTGCCTCTTGCTTTACAAATCATTCACTGAATCCCAAATGTAGACAAAACATTCACCGAATCCCAAATGCAGTTCACATGCATTTTAATACTTGTTTAGTGTGAATTTTTTATAATCAGTTTTGAGTTTATTTGTATTGGGTTTGTTTTTCATAAAGCATCTGTTCTTCTGTTTCTTTTTACAAGACTGGCACTCTCCTAGTGTAAATGACTGGACTGACATTTATTGGATTGAGCTTCACACAGAGCACCTGTGAGCAATATGCGGTGTGTGTGACTTTCCTATACAGCCCTAGTAATTTTAATTGTTTTTGGCATGTTTTTCCTGCCATATACTGTAACTTGACCTTTGCAAATATTCATTTCATTTTGATGTTTATGAAATGAAGTAGATTAATATTCCAGAAGAATGAAGTCCCCTGTTTAGTCACAGAAATAGATACAGAAAAGGTAGTGGCAGCACATTTTTTTTTTCAACCAGAGTGTCCCAGAAACCTTGGGAAAGTAGGTGGTATAACTATAGAGCATAAACCTCATGGGGGTAGAAAGTGGCCCAAAAGAAAAATATAGGAATTTTTAAAAAAATAATCTCTATCTCAGTTTTTAGAAAACACAAGTTCTGATTATGTCTATTTTTTTTCTAATCAAGCTTATAGCATTGTTGTAGGTGCTACTATAGAACAATTAGCACTTCTATACCTAGTAAAATACATTTTTTTTAAAAAAAGAGTACAGTAATCTTTGCAAAGCCTTGTGAATTGGGCTAATTAGTTATTCTTACTTTTTCTGAGGTAAAACTGAGGTACTAAGTTTTCCCCAAGACTCAGAATGGGCTAGGAATAGACAAGGGATTTGAAGCCAACAGTTCTTGAGTTCTGTTCTCATGGAAAACAATTAGACAACACTGCCTTATAAATGGCAAAAGGTATGCAACAGCACTACTTCAGAATTAGTGGAGAGGAAGAATTTCCTTAAGGAGTTATGTACAGCATGCCAGGTATATTAACCCTATTAACTCTTAAACCTTTCAGATTGTTCTCTATAGTGTGTCACTCTAACAATGAGAATAGGCAAATGTTTCAATGCCAGAGTGTAGGGTGTTGTCAGCCAAAAACATTCCAGTTATTGGCTGTGATGATTTTACATACCTATGACTTCAAATTATATAAGATGTACAGATTTTTAGTTGCATGAAAATAATGATGGTTTGAGGGTTTTACAGTATTTTCAATTCTTATCTTCTATAAATTGTAATTGAGCTCTGGACTCCTTTTTAATTAGGGGGAGAATACTGGAGGACACTAATTAAAAGCTGTACACATCTCTTCAACTAGTAGTTTGACCAATAATGTATTATTTATTAAACATCATCACTAGTTGGTGTAGCACTAAAATAGGTCCAGATTTTGTAACAACAATGACAACCTGATGACATACTACTTAATAACAGATGGCGTTAATGAGGTTTGGCAGGGATCACTTTCCTCCGAGCATCGGAGGCTACCAGCCACAGGCCTGTGTTACGGATTTCACCACTAAGACTTCCCAAAAGGAAACTATATAAAGGAAAATGGGATCAGACTGCAAAGTGCTTATGGTAAATGAAAGAGCTATGAGAAATCACGTGGCGTCCTTCTTCAAAAGGCTAGGGTTATTTTATATCTACAATAAGGCCACTTTATAATGTCACAGCATCTAGAGGTGCCTCAGACTAAATGACAATCTGACCCATGATGCTTAGCTCATGAAAATTCAAAGGCAGTTACTTGTTACTACTCACTTAGCAAGGCTTCTGGGGATGAATGCAGTGCGCGTTAGATAGCTGAGTAGCCCATAATAGCCCATCAGCACAAAATAATCATCATTGTGAGCTGGATCTTTACCTGGTGTAAACTGACGTAACTGAGGACAGCAGAAGGCAGCTGAGTCACACTGGTTAATAAGCTTATAGCATATGATCCAAACAAAGAAAATCTTTTGTAGTTTGCAGTAGTTATTACATCTATATGTTTGTCCCCATTTTAAAACCATAAAATAAATTGAAAAATACTAACATCAGCTTTAAAACAGTAACAGAATTAGGCCCAGGACTATGACCTTTTCTTCCTACACAGCTATATTCAGTAAAATGGGATCTATTGGTTTCATTTCCCCAGCACAGCATTCAGACAACCCTTCAAGCAGAATTATTGCTTCTATTAAAATGTGTACCATCTTCTAACTCTTCCCGTTTTCTCAGCTTAATATGAAAGAATTGAGAGTTATATCAGTACATTAGAAAAGAATTATCGTTATCAGCATCCTCAGAAGTCCTGATTAATGTAACTACCTCTTTCCTCTACCTAAAGATGCCACAGGAGGTACTAGTCATTCTTGAACAATTATGTAATTTAAGCTTTGTAGAGTGCACATTTTTGTCAAAGTGGTCAATAACTCCTAGCTGAGTAAAAGCATTCCTTTCAATTAATACAAGTTTCTAAGTAAACTTACACATACAACAAAAAATGCAACAGACTTGGATTCTAAAGCCACCTGCTTACAACAGTATATTATAAAAAACCCATTTACTACATCTGCTACACTAACATATTCTCTTAAACCTACACTGGTGAATGTTGTGGGACAAATTTCCCCTCTCAGTAAAGCAGACACAGGGGTCTCATATATACATATGTACCCACAGAGATGCAGGTCCTGCACCGTGGCAACAGCTTCATAAAATAGGGAAGATGAGGAATTCAGGGCCAAAATAATGTCGACAACAAAGCGGGTCTCCAGAGATGCTGCCTGCTCACAGCTCCTTAAATAGCCCATATAGAAGCTTCTCATCTGAAGAGCACAATGTGAGAGACCATTGATGCAGGATTCCCCTCAGGCCTTGCCTCCCAGAAGTCCTGTTCACATAATGATGTGCTCCTAAAGGCATATTATTCCACAACACAGCTTTCATAGGCTGAAAGGAAACCTCGGAGCCTTCTAATAACATCCAAAGAAGTTTAAAGCCTAGTGACATCCACCCACATTCCTAGCCACATCAAGAGAAAAAGTTTGTAGGTGGCACTGATGTGGCTCATTTTCAGTTTTGAAAACTGGCCCAAAATTGAGAAAATTCTTTAGTTTTTGCACTGAGCCCCTGCGAATACTGGTGATATATCATCTATGTAGATACGTGCACAGATAGAACAAGTATATTCATACGTGTGGGAATGGCAGTGTTAAAAAGAAAATAAATAACTCTGCCCAACTGAACGTTCACTGTATTTAGCAAGGGACATTTTCCTCTGATACATATGTGAGAGCTTGGATGGAAAGTCAGTGTTATTAGATTTTATATTTTTCTAGAGACTCTGTCATCAGGGCCTAATCTTTTTGTTTCTCTTCTACTCTCTTCAGGGGAAAAAAATGGATATTTAAAGTTTGGTTGAATTTGTGTGCTGGGGGACTTGGTTATTTGGTATAAATATGATCCACCCCCACCCCTCCCTTCCTGACTCTCTTTTTTGTTCTGTACTTTTTCCAATTAGGGACCCCAGTGACTGAAGCAAGCACCAAATTACCAGCCTGAGGCTAAACTGTAACAGCAGCAAAATTCCAATTTAAAAAATCTGACTGAAGAATGTGGGGCTTTATCTACATACCAGTGTGTGTGTGGAACAGGAAGGTTTTCTTCTTTCCTCTCTTGGCCTTGCGAGCAAACAGAGAATCCACTGAAAGTACTGAGATGAGATCATATAAGCTGATAAGAAAACTCACAAAAGAAGAAACTATGAGCCTGTATAACTGCAGCAGTACCTCTGGGTCAAATTCCCTATGATGAGAAATAAAAGGTCACATTTCCAGAGCATCCCCTCTGTCTATACACAGTGGCAACGTGTCTGTTGCTACCATGAGTGCACACGTCTGCATGCAAGGACTGAGGGGATGCTGCACCTGAGGTCCTTCACGTTGTGCTCCTTTCACATTAGAGGCCTCTCCCTAGGCTTTTTCAGCAGCCTCCTGTAGTTACAGGGTCACTAGCTTCCCCTTTTTCCCTTGTGGGATCCCAGGTGGCATGTTCCATTAATTTGATCTCTCTCTGGATGAAACTGTTGCATCTCATATTGTTATACGGTGTTAACAGAGTGACATCAACTGCCCGTGACTAGCAGCTCATCCAGAAATTCAGAATAATCCTTCCAAATAGGCACACTATCTGTGCAAATATACACAAAATCAGGGAGCAAGGACCTGCAACATCCTTCTGAAAGGCCTATACTTAGCCACTTCTGCCCAAGTTTAGAAAAGAGCATCTCTGTCACACATATGCTACAGAAGCCGTTGCCTCAGCTCCATGGCACTGCTGAACGCTTCACTTCTCTAAGTTCTAACAACCCAAAACCTGCTGTACAGTCCACCTTGGCAAGGTAGTTCCATGCCTTGGTGCTCTTTTGAACCTAGTCTTTTGCATTATATTAACAGATCTGTCCCAGAGATTGGTTATCAGCTTTTCTTGACTGATATTGCCTGGAGACTTGTGCTGAAAAAGGAATGCTCCTTGAAGAACTAGTTTGGGTTGTATGATCTGAGAAAGATACTAGCAGCATAGGAGACAAGAAATTCAGCTCTTACTCTCTTTGTCTCTCCAAACAAACTTCCATACTCCATGTTAAAGTATGTAGTGTATATTATATCTCTTTTCATTAAGCATCACATTCAAACACTATAATCTCACCTACAGTTTATCTCAAGGATACTGGTATCATCCCCAGAGTTACTTCCTTCTCCTTCATTGTTTCATCTGTTGTCAGCTCCCCTTTCCTAACACCACTCCTGTATTTAACTTCGTGCTGTCAGCTAAATGAGCAGATATACCAAGGAAAATATACTGTGCCACCGATACAGACATCTCCTCTGTGCTACTCACGGTGGCTACGTACACATGTAGTTCTAAGCACACAAATAGCTTCTTTCTTTCTCTTCTGCCAACATGTGCTTATAAGCTTATATTTTTACAAGTATGCATGGATTCACTAAGGGACTAAGACCCATTCATTTGCACTGTTTACTGCAGCAGACAGTTACTCCAGCTGCCCCTTATCCTGAGTGTAGCTGAATCCAGTCCTGGTTACAGGGCTGGTTTTTTAAAAGATGGCTCAAAACTTTATTTTAGTCCTCATCACCAGGCCAAATAGTGCATGAGGCTTACATGCCACTTCAAAATATTTCTTGTTAGGGATGTTTGAGCTCATTTAAACTAATGTTAAGAACTCTGGGAGCCTGTGAGTTTGAAGGTTTGATTTCTAAGTAGGCTGTCCTTGGTTTGAGGTTCATTTGGAAGAGATTGTTGGGAAAGGATCAGAAAAAGGGTAAATAATACAAAGAAAACAGATTGTAAAACTGAGTTAGAGAGAAAAGACTGGAGGAAAAAACTCTATACAGCTATTCTTATGCCATACACAAAGACTACCAGGTAAGTTTTATAAAGTACTCAACTAACTGAGCACAATTGTGGTCTTAAAAATATGCAATTCAGGTTTTTTTTTTTTTTCCCTCTCCAAACTGAAACACTTTTTGAAAAGACGTAAAGTTCCAGAAAGAGATAGAAATAGGGGAACTTTCTTAAATGGTTTGTGACTGCTGAGAGAATGGCCCTTTGACAGTCATCTTTTCAGGTCTTTCCTGCTATCACAGAAGCTATCCTGCTATCTATCAGAAGCTTTGAATGATCTTGAAACTTAAATACCTTTCTCAAGAAGAACAATTTGGAGACTTATAACATTTAGGTAAAATAATCCAAACTAGTGCTTACTAAATACCTTTGCAATTTGATGGTAATTCTGTCCTAAAAAAAATTCTGCACATGGCAAGTCTGTTATAGATGACATTTGGATTAGAGAAAGTCATAGCTAGTTGGCTGGATGCACACAAGTATACTATTAAAAATATGTAATTGATCATTTAGATCATCAGTCAAGAAGTGATCAATGATATGAACATGACCTTCACCCCATCTGGTGAAGAACTTCTAAAAGCGAATGACTGTCAGCTTCAGCCTCGAGTCTGTTAAAATATTTTTTACACATGAATTGTAACTTCACTCCAAGTACCAGCCCTATAATGACCTTCTCCCATGCCTTGTGCATAGGGCGATTTGCTGCAAACTTCCTTTTCATGGCCATTGCCATTACACGCACCAATGCTTGCTTTAGTACAAGCCATTCACACTCTTGGTGCAGAAGACTGCAATTTCACATTTCACTGCATAGGAGCAGGAACAGTGGCAGACTGGACAGGGACCCTACAAGATCATCATGACAACCAAAGATGAGCTAGGCAAGGAGCAACTGTAGAAAACGCATTACTATTCAAAAGAGCCTTTCACCTGCATTAATTTAGACCTGTACAGAATCAGAAGGCTCCAGCACGATAATAGCAGAATCACTGGAAAATACTTTTTCGTTTAAAATGAAACTATTGTTGCTTTAAGAGGCAGATCTATTTTTAATCTTGTCCACTCAATTCTGTTAACAGATTAGCTAAACAACAAGATACAGAGCCATTCTATATGGCTTAAAATGTTTCATATCAGATGGCGGATTGCAGATTCATGTATCGAGTTATTGGGAAGGGCAGGGGGTTATTTCTCTTAGTCATGTAAATGTAAAGAAGAAAATCCAGTACCATTTAGGGAGGGGAAGAGAAGGAGAAAAACAAGAAGGAGTAATTGAGGTCACATCCACTGAGACATTTCCAGAACAGAGTCCAAGTGAGTCGCAGACAGCATGAGTGAAAAGAGCGGGGCAAGTGATAAAGTAGAACTCATGTGTCCTTTTAAAGCATTTCCGGCAGAACAAGAAAAGTAATTACACATTGTCTCAGCAAACATCCGTGGCACCACCTGGTGTATTCTCAGAGAAATCCCAAGAAGGGATTTTTCATCTTAACTTTGATAAATGCTGTGCTGATACCAACTCCTTTGCATTATACACAATTTCAAGAAGGTATCAGCCTGGGAGCACTGTTTGAAACATAAGCCCTCTGAGACATGCAAGTGATGGAAGTCAGCTGAAGAACGCTGGGTAACAAGAGCTCAAAAAGAGAGGGGAGAGAAAAAGGCCTCAGTTCCACAGACTGCTAAAACTGATTCTGACTCCATGAAGTCATAAACATATAAAATCTCCTGGAGCTTGGAAAAGAGAGGGTGATGAAAAATCTTCCTGCTGTCTCAGCCAGCACCATCATTCCTAAGGCATCATTGTGCCTTGTTCCTGGCTGCATAGAGCACATCTTCCTCCTTACTTTGCCTACTGCCTTTGCCAAAATTGGCATGCCTTTTTCCACAAGGATTTAACAACCTCCTAAATAGGGTCCAAAATATATTAATTGCTTTAACAGGTAATTATGGTTCCTGCATTCCTGAAACACTGCTACTACCAAAAGTGTTCTTTTGATGGCATGTCCTAGCCTCTGATAACCTACCCACAAATAAATTTCTATGAATCCTGACCTTTTTGTGCTGGGTCCTAGCCCATGAAAACATCTTTTTACAATCCTAATTACCCTGACTGGGGCATCAGTCTGAGTCCAACCTGTTGTCTGATCTTTTCTCTTTAATTGGGTGGGAACCCATAGATTAAAGATGACAACTCCTGCTTGCTTATGTCATCAAACAAGTGTGCAACTGGTCTGTAAAGGCTGATTCCTGTGTAATAACCATGTAGTGATACTTCTTTGGACAGAACAGATATGATGGTATCAGAGTACCAAAATTAGCACATAGTCCATTTTCCACGGATCACCTATAACTTGATCTATTTAGGCTTTGTGTTGGTGGGGTATATGTATTTATGTACATGTCTATACAGTATATATGTAAACTGAGCACTTTACTATAGTGGCATATCTAAGACCTTTCACTACGAGTAAGTCAGATACTACAGGTGTTGTTAATGGAGTTTAATAGACTTTTTCATACTTTGGCAGTTGAAAAATCTAAATTTTAATGCCTTTTATGATGTTATAAAACTTTTACTAAACTTACTGCTAATTAAAGTTTGTATCCTTACAATTTATTTCAACTGCAGAAATCACAGCCTAATAATGTTTGCAGAGGTAAATCTGGGATGGCAATTTTAACTCTATACATTATACAATCAACAGCAAAGAGCACATTATCAACACAAGAATTTTTGTGAACTTAGTCATTAAGCAAGACACCAGTTAAAGCTCTCTGTTTTGAACATGTGTACGCACTCTTTTCCATCACACACCAGCAAGGACTGATGTTTTGGACAACTTGGCTACTTCCTTACTCACAAAACCCTTATATCAGAGGTATCCAATTTTAAGCCTCAAAAAGTTGATTGTCTTCTGTGTTTGAGAGACATGCATGTGTGCATATGCATACATACATACATATACATATATTAAAAAATGTATTTCTTTAAATAAGTATTTATTTATGAACAGATGAATTGGTGAATCAGGTCACTCAGATGTTTGCCAGCATGAATATTTTTGGCAGGATTCTTAGGCTTGAAAGCAAACAATAGTGCCTTATTAGAACTCCAGCAGACACTGTGTTGCAAACTTCTGAATGAATTTTTGCACGTGTACAAAATTGAAATATTGTGCTGTGTTACAAAATGCAAAATTACAAAGGAGGTAGTTGAAATGAACTTGCCAATTTCTGAAGTACATCCATTTTTCATCCTCAAATTTTATTCCAGCTCCCATACCAAAAAAAAAAAAATAGTGCAAGTGGGACATTGGGAAAAGAGATGTTATAGAAAGAATAAAAAGAGAATTTTCCTGATGGATTCCTTAATCATGTACAAGTCGCTGGTAAACAATAAAATACAGTGAAGATTGCTGTAGAAATTAGGTCTTGACCTGAGTTGTGGAAAAATAGTTCAAAGCAAATTGAAAACATAAATGGATTTGTGGGGTTTTTTTCAAACAACATTTCAGAATAATGAAGACAAAGTCTGTGTCATGCCAAAGGCTAACATTAAAATTATTATCACCTCCATAAAAATAGATAAATCACTCCACATCTAGAATGTTGCAAATAATGTACAATAATGCCACAAGAGACTAACATACACAAAAAACCCCTCTTTTCAGCTTAAATGATGTTCAGGTCATCATGACACCTGCCAGTGAAATCAAAGAAATTCAGAGTTAAGATTGGCATTCTGTGCATTATCTTTTGTGCTTGGGGCGTCAGGAGTACGTATAGAAACTATGGGATCACTTTTACATTTTCTTTTATAGTTCTACAGATCTACTTGGCTGAATTCTCCACTTACATAGCATACACCTGCAATTGCTCTCCTAACATTGCTGAGTATCTCCAGTTTCAGTGGACTGAGGCCAGAATTTGATTCATAGAAGTTATTTGGATTATACCTTATTTGAAAGAAGAGCAGAAGCAGAATCACATCCATAGTGTCTGTGCTTCCAACTTGTCAGAAGACAAAATTAGTGTTTCTGCTGCATGAACATAGCTACTATTTCAACCAAACAGTTGGATGAATTGATAGTGGATTTTTTTTGTGGGTTTTTTTCTTCTTTTTTTTTCCTCAAAAGCTGTTACTTTTAAATGAAACTAGCATTTATGGAAGGTGACAGGTTCATAGTTATGGGATCAAAACAGGACTCAAATTTAACTCCATCCTATAGGTAGCAGGTAGCTACCTACAGGTAGAAGGTAGCAGCACTGCCCTCCCCGCAGACTCTGCTCTGAATTATATTTCATTGTGTGCTAATTTGCTGTATTTTTACACCCACATTAATGTTCGTAGTGGGTGAAAAGTAGAAACATGTTTTTAATGAGAATTATTATAATAAACGGTATCCTTTCCAGTGGATTTAACCATGGGTCTGCAAAGGTCGAGTGCTGATGTAATACTTCACTTTACCTAGCAACACCATTTCTGATTCCTGGGTATGTACCAGACTCAGGCTGGCATCTAAGTACTCAATCCACCCATCACTTCGCAGGTGATTCAGCCCCCAGCATCTCTTTATTTCAGTCATGAAAACACTTGTCTACAGAGCAATCAGTCATTCTTAGACTGACATTGCTGCATCAAGCAATTTATATTAGCCAATGCTGTAATGACATTTCTTAGGCTTGTGTTTTATGGGCATTTCTTTTTTGGAATTTGTGAGGGATAGAGAAGACTAAGCTGGGTGGTTAAATTATTAGACTGTCCTCTAAATACTCATCTTTCCAAAATGTCTTAAACAATATTTTAATCAATATATAAGTATGCCAGTTTCAATTTGCAAGAAAATTCCTATGGACACTAGCTACTATCCTTGTGCAACAGCTTATTTTCAAAGCTGAATATGCTGGTGGCTAAGAGAATAATACTCTAGAAAATACGCAATCTGCATTTATTTAGCACTTTGCTACATTTCCTCGTTTTATCTAGTTTAATAGTAAGAGATACAAAATAAAGCATCTTGCATGTATGTGTCCTAGATATCATATTATCTAGCAGACCCTAAAGTAGCAAGATATGGCAAAGTTTGCATTGGGAACCAGAGCTACATATCCTGGGTTACTGTCAGTCATTGCGGTGGTCCATTGTGTGGCTCAGCACATTGTTCTTTGCAAGGAATTTAACCTTTTGCTAACCCTTTCAAAAGCAAACCCCAACCTTCCCTTAAAAACAGAATCAGAAGACACCATACAATTGGGAGAGCAACTGGAGGCTTGTGATTTTATGGAATAAGAAAAGATTCATTGTGATTTCATTGCTTGTTATTTCCATCTGCAGCTATTAGACATAAAGACTGTAAATGGAACTGAAGTTATGTCCTTGATTTACATGGAAAGAGAATGGAGACAATTATGGTTGAAGATGTCATCACAAATAGCTTTGAAGGATGTGAAAGAGGTTTGAATATGAAACAACCCCCTCCAAAAAACCACAGATATGGCCAGTAGCTGTCCATCTATTACACATCAGAGGCAAGTCACTTGGGTTTATGAACTAACAGAGATGCACGGGTGAGAGCACACTGGCTCCCATTCTTTCTGCTCTACAAGGGCAATGGATCCAGGCTCTTACTCCCCTCTCACACTCATTTTATTTCACCTGCATCTTCCCTGATTTACATTGGAAAATACAAGTTGAATTAGGTGCCTTCAGTGCTACTGACGAACTGATAACACTTCTGCTTGCCCCATACCCAAATGAAAAGCAAGATCAGGCTCTCCATTGGGGTAATCAAAATTGGAATAGGAAAGAAGGGCCAGGCTCATGTAAAGCTTTTCAAATACAAGCTGCCTTTAAGTCCTATTGAACTCTATTTCTAAATGCCAGCGTCTTACTGCATGAAAGCAGTCTGCATCCAAAACAAGGGCAGTCAAGTAGAAAACAGGCCTTTTGTAGGTCTTCCCCTGCTGTCCCCCTTGTTCTCTTACACATGTTTCTCTATTACTGGACATCTTTTCTTTCTCTCCCCATGAATTTTTTTGGTTTTATTCTTGTACTACTCCCTCCTCTTTTCTTTTCTTGTACAATGCCACAGCTGTTCTTGTCCCACTAGTGGCTCTGGCCCTTGTGTCTGTATATTTCAGTACAAAGAGTGGTAAGTTTTAACAGGCACAACTAGACTGTTTATTCCCCTTGTTTCTCTCTGCTTTTACAGAACTACAGGCAGCAGGAAACAAAACAGAGGTCTTTCGTCATGTGCATCATTCGGTCAGCCAGTCCTACAAGACCCTATATGGAGGGTTTGATATACCAGTCCTGGAAATCCTGCTCTGACTATTGAAGAGAGGTACTGCTGCAATACAGACTTGTCATCTAGTGGCAGCTGAAATGTTTTTTGGCTGGTACATTCTATTTAACTGGTATGGACCCACAGGGACTCATGTGAGTTATTTTTATACATATTTCAGGCAATAAATCTAACACAACTTTCTGAGATTAATGTTTATAAAAATGTGGATGACTTGGGCTTTTACTCAGGCTACCCAAAGCTCACAATACTAAATTGAAAACCATAATGATTGCTGTGAGTATTCTTCATTGAAACTCTCTCTCTTTGTAGCTAAGGATCATATCTGCCCTCTATTAAAAATTAAGCCACTACTGAAATTCTCAAAGTGAGGATCCAGCAGCAGACAAGCCAGCATCGGATGGACAAAGGTATTTGTACCATTACAGTGACAGAGATAAATCCTTGTTTGAAATATTAATTTGAAAAGGATCACAGTGCAATAGATTCACACTGACTCAGCCCATATTTTAATAGATTTATCCCAACAGTAACATGTGCCAGAAGGAAAGGGAAAACATAAACCAAGTGATTTTAAAAATAACTAAGACACTGATTTTTGATAGTGCCAAAAGGCTTTAAATTCACACATTGCTGCCCTCCCTACCTTCAGTACTGCTGAATTCACAGAACTACCTTATACAAACTTTAAGCATATGATGAATATTTTACAAAAATCTATAGGGAATAATGTTTGTCTGTCAGCTCTTCATGGATTGTTTTGTGGCATCCACAAATAATAAATGATTAGAGAACAAACATGAAAAATAATTGACTTTAAGGCATAAACAGTTGCACTTAATTCTGGAGGAGTGCCCAGAATAGTTGCTTTGAAATCCCTCTGCTTTTTCTCGATAAATATGTTACAGAATCATGAAACAAAGCCTGTAAACAAATTGTGACCACTTATCTCTTATGTGTCATTCTCTTTTGCATGCTTTATTCTGCCCTGTTAGTTTGGCATTGTTGCCTAGGTGCAGTACTGTATCATTTGTTTTTATGAAGTAATTACAGTAGGAAATAAGTTTTGTAAACCTGATTTACATTCCTCCAAAACCCTCATAAATTCCTAACAGCCTAAACATTTCTGATTTAGCTCTAGGGCCACAGAAGGCATTTTCTACCACATTTGGTTTGGACAGTAAGTCTCTGATTTGATAACCCAGTTATACCAAATTATATATCCTCTGACAAAAATCCAAGTGGCCCTCAGATTCCTTGCCTCATTTGTTTAGATACTTGAAGTTTTCATTCAAGCTGCTATATTGGAAGAGTAACTGGTTCTGTCTATTTTTCACAGGCTTTTTTAAGAGCTGAAAAAGGAGAAAACTTAAGATCTAATATATTGCTACAGTTCTCTACTGTAAACTTTTACTAAACTGAAATTAAATTATACAAGTAACGTTGAAATGGAGTCAACAAAAATCAGTGGATTAACAGTGACCCTGAACTGAATCACCATCTAGCTGATTCACCAAATTAATACAGCCAGTCACCAATAATGTGCTTATACAGCACAGTCAGTTCTTACAAAGGTGCAAATACTTTCCTATAGAATTCAAGGAGGCATTGTCCATTTAAACCTAAGCCTCAATTACAGCATCCTATTTACAGCAAAGTAATCAGTCCAACCAGTTGAATCTTTTTGAATAAAAAGCATCCTGTTTTATATCTGAACCCTCAAAGGATGCATGAAGTCCTGAAGTTCACACACATTTAGCAGCTAGCTGGTTTGTAATTCCCTGGCATACTGAATTTTGATACAATATCGGTCATAATCATGTTTACTTTAACGACACTTTCTCTGCCATCAAGATGACCACATTATTTCTTTTAGGTTTAGGTATAAGGAAAAAAAAAATTACCATGGCAAGCTTGAGGCAATAGGAGGAAGGTAATGCACACTGGGCTCACCCATAACACACAAAGTCTCTTCTCACCAAGCACCAAGAAGGTGTTCCCACTACCTTAACCTTGCCATCACAAAAAGACTTTGGCAAATATAATAAAGCATATTTACCCATCTGCCTGTGAGAGTTTTACTTCAGCAGTCACCATAAAAAGTAGAATCTTTTAAAATGTAATTGTATAGTGCTTGGCTAGCCACTCTTCTTATTGTCATGTAAAGGTAGTTAACAAATGTCAGATTAGATAAAGCGCCAGACAAAGAAAACCACTTGGCATTCTTCATTGAGGTTTAGGTCTCACTACAACACTTTTACAACAGCCAATAATCTAAGTGTTGTTTAGACAAAGAACTAGGAAGTCTGTTTATTAAAACCACACTTAGTCAGACTTCATGATTACAGCATTTCTGTGACAAGAGCAAAGGTCAGCGTGGTGACATCAGGATACAAATCATTGCTTTTATACGAACAACACTGATGATAAAACTAACAGCCTGTGGTAGTTCAGTAAACCTTCGCAAACCTCTTGCAAGGAGGGAAAACAGTAGACTGAAATGGGTAAAATTAAGGTCAAATATCTGCCTTGTTTCAAAGTCCAACATTATCAGTGCCTTTTCTGTATTCCTTAAAGGTCCTGTTTTTAATTCTAAATTTCCTCATGTCTGGGACTACATGAACAACATTAAGAATTTAATTGAACTGCTCATATGCTTAAAATTATAAAAATTCTTACACATTTTGCTGGATTAGGGTTTAATGTTCCTGGAAACTTACATGCATCCTAACCACTGAGCATGCAGCAGACATCTTAAATATAGAGATTTAATCTAAAACCAGACTGAGTCAAAATCAAACCCAAACTAAACAAAACTAACATCTAACCAGCATAACCCGCTGAATGCAAAAGAATTTGAAAATCAGCCCATATAATTTCAATATTCTCCAGGCTTTAAACTGGATCTACCCAAACCCCACAGATATAACAAACAAAAACCAAATATCTCTCAAAGCACTTCACTAACACATGCTGCAAAAGTACTTGGAGCCAGAAGTCCATTACATTGCAGATAGAGGTAGTCAAAATTCTAAACAGAAAGATTTTCCACAAGAGAGTAAATTAAAAAATTTTTGAATTGTGCAAGGGTTTGTCATTAATCATATTGGTAAATCACTGAAACTTTTCGTTAAGAGAAGTTCATCTTCTGATATTTAAATAACAGTTAAAATATTTTGTGTATTATGATTACTACTACAGTATTGAAGCATTATTATTACAACATCTTATAACTGAATGCAGTTTTAAAATTTGAATCAGACAGTATTGTTTTGACTTTGCTGAAACATTTTGATACAACTGAATGAAAATATCATTTAAATTTATTCTGAAACAAAATTTCGGTTTTTCTTTCACTTTCCTGTTCAGAAGAGGAATTCTGCTTTCCAACTGCTTTTTTTCTTGGAGGGGGGGGAATGATAAATCCTCTGAAAGCAGGGAACGAGAGTGATGGGGAGTGACTTTGTCAAAATCTTCCAATAACTGTAAGTTATTATGGCAAAAATTACTTTCTTTCCTGTTTTCTATCGTGCCATCGCACTCCATGCCATTTTTTAGTTTTCACATTAAGAGTTTCCAAGCTAGGATGCTGTACATGAAGGGAGGCAATGTAAAGTACAAGGGAGCAGATGTCAAGGCAATCTGGTTCAATAAATTATACACCTTCTCCCTACAAACCTTGTCTTACCCAAGTAAACCACCACAGCACTACTGCTGGAAGAGATGTGCATCGCTGGCACATTCAGTTAAGACAAAAAAATACTTTAGCCATCTTATTGATAACCCTGACACCCAGCTGAATGGCCATTCCTGTCTCTGGTAGTTTGGATCTGAGACACGGAGCTCCTTTCCTCTCAGCAGCAGTGGCCCCCTCCTCTCCTGTTCCCATACAGACACCTTCACCAGCTTGAACTGAAAATGATGACCCCTGCAGTAATCAGTTTCAGGTGATAAGGTGCTAACCCTTTCAGATGAAGTAATTTTTGGCTTCCTACAAAATTAATTCCACTTTGCTTATACCATGGATGTACTTCCAGCCTGTATGTGCAACAAGAAGAAAAACTTACCTTAAAGATGTATAAGCACTTCTTTTTTTTTTTTTATGTAATTACTTTGTAATGATAGTCCAATTACGAGCTTAGTAATACCAGTGTTTTTAACTGGGCTACTTACTAATTCTTATCTTTGAACTTCCTCACAGAGACGGAAACACAGAGTAGCTTCATATTTACACCAAGTCATGGTTCTCAGAGAGAAACAAAAAACCCTAAACAACAACTCTGTGTCAATGGAGATGAGTGAAGTTTGCCTCTGGCCACCCTTTAGTTGAGAAGCACTGGACGTTTTTGGAATCTTGCTGCACGTTATCTTTGACTGTTGTTGACTATCATTAGTAGAAATTTTAAGAATACTCTGAACAAAAATACATTTGGAAACAATGCCACCTGCAGCTTTAACCTATCTGTGCTGATTTTGGACAGGGTTTTGGTTTGTGACACAATACAATATGACAAAAAAATCTTATGAGATATGAGATAAAATCTTACAGTTTTGGCCAACTGGAGAATCATAAGGCACCCCAGCTAGGATTTTTCTAAATGGATACTTAAATTTTATTTAAATTCTGAAGACTCCCACAGATAGGGAAAATAGGCTGGTCATTAGCTAGAGAAAAGAGTTGGGTAAGAATCTAGGTAGGACATAGCATTGCTTTTCCACTGAAAGAGAATAAATTAGGTTAGTTTGCACTTTCTCTGGCTTCCAGACAAAATGTTCTACAAGAAAACTGAGGATAATTTGTCTAGAATGTATTATTCATATACAATTATGATGTATTAAAATAATAATGTTGTTATGGTCTAGGGTTCTAAACAAAGAAAGTATGTAGGGAGATTTAATATCTTTGTATTAGACCGACATATTTAGAAGAAAACAGACAAGATTTCAGGAATCCAAGACCATCTCCAATGATCTGAGGAATTGTATGCCAAAAAGTCCATCCGTTTTTCCCCTAACTATATCAGTTAGGCAAGTAAAAGATATTAACCTTCCTCATAAACCTTGCTTCACTTAAAATAGTGAAAAATTGTGCTCACAAGGGTTTATGCTTAGATATGGAAATGGCGAGAACAGAAAGAAGAAATAAGGTTAAGAGCAGGGAGATTTTTCAAACAATTTATGCTAATATCCTCCTAACTTCCAACATGAGCTTCCAGCAAAGCTGTATTATTTTCAGTGAAACAAAATTACTCATGTGGAGACTAAGCAAATTCAGCAACTTCCTTTTTTCAAACTGGCTTTGTATTTTATGCCTGTAAAAGATTTCAGTTACCCATTAATTGAAAACAGCTGATTTAAGGGCACAGTGTATCATCTCACCAGTCCTGTCAATAATACTTAGGCAATTATTCAAAATTATTATTTATTCTTGTTAAGCGATGGGGATGTACATAACAGTTTCCTTTGAAGGAAGGAAATCAGCACAGTACTTGCCTACTTTGCTAAGTACAGACTCTGCTCTTTCAAGAATCACCGACAGGTATAATTTCAAGGTATTTTAGTTATTGTGAATGTTTTGGTAAGTTGCGTTCCCAGGATATCATAGTGAATATTATCCTGACCTTGCAAGGACATCTAAAGTGCTCATGCTGATGGAGTATCTTAGAATAAGACTGATTGGACACTTTATAGGCATGGCTGCCTTGCAACTATGTATCCTCTAAAATGCACTTTCATTGCTATGACGTTTGACACATCATACCAGGAAACAATCAACTCTTTAGGTTCACGTCTAAACTACAGACCTGATGCCCAGTTGAGAGGGAGACAGGCTGCAGCAGGTAGCCCTGTTTCTCTAAACAAGGAAAAGTATGTGCGTATGGAATCATCTCTCAGAAATGGAGGAGAATGGGTAAAGCCTACTTGCTTACTGTGTACTTTGAGAGACCTTAAAGAGAAAGAGAAAAGAGAGAGAAAGACATCAACTTGGATGTTAATAATATTAAATAATGGAACTTTCAGAGTACTCTACAATTTCTCTGCTACAAATGGAGATGAATGTATAGCATAATATTTCTAAATCACCCTCAAATACAGATCAGTGGTGAAGTTTAAGCATCAACACATTTCTGGAAGCAAGAACAACTCTACAACCTGGTCAGATTTTTCATTTACAAGAAATATCATGTAAGTGCCGTCAATAGGAACCATGAAGAAGGAAAGATTAGGGCTTAGTGTATGTTGCTGTATGCTGCTACAGTCAGACAATGTATACATGGCTTGATTTTAAAGTATTGAGAGTTAGCTGGCTAGGGGCCAAAATGCCACACTACTTGGCTCTAGCTAATACTTGTTGAAGACACAATCTAGAATGCATATAGAAATGTGAGCACTATTTTTTTTCTTCAGTGTCTGTGCATCTGGCTTCATTTGACTGATGTTTTTTTTTTAAAAAAAACAACCTATTTTCCCTTCTTTAAATAGAGATAATGTATCAGACCAGCAGTTTGCAGTGTTTGCATTAATTAAACAATTTTAAGGAGAAGAGCTTTACTATAAATAGCATTGTCAAAATAATCTGACTCAGTTGTCACCCACATAATAAGGATGTTCCTATTTATGTTTTTTCCAGACATCTAACTGCTGCCAACTCTTTTTTTATTCATTTTTAAAGTAATACTGATGAAAAGAGGAAAAGAAAAGGGTTGTGTTAGATGAACATCAACAACATCATTATGTCCTGTTAGGAAACAATTAAATCAGAGAATTTGCAGGTAGTTTAGGTAGGGTAGAACACAGGGGAGTTCTAGTTCTCCTGCAGCCAAATCTTGAGGCTCACCAAACCTTCAATGGACTCAAATCAAGGCCACCTGACTTGGCCACACCTGAGCTCCTCCAGAAAGCTCCAGTCTTGTCAGTTCAGAAGTCTTCCATTAAATGCCCATCTTTAGCATCTACCTGACAAGCAGCACTTGCCTGTACCTCCCTCATAATCTGCAAAAGGAAGTCAGTATTTAAAGACCCTCCCTTAATCCAGCATTAACAATATAGCACAAGTTTTCAATCAGGTTTCTTAATAAGCCTCCTGAAAGGGCTGCCAGTCCTTCTAATCCAACAGTTAGGCTTATCAAAACATGGTAACTTTGGACCGTAAGTCCCCCATCACGCACCTGAATGGGCTCGTTTGGCTGGGAAGGACAACCAAGTCTTTCTAATTGACAAAAAGGGAGAGGAAGACAAATCCCACAAACACAAATCATTGAAACCCATACAAGTGAAAAAATTCAAGCTGATCTAGGAGCAAGCACCAAATGGAGCTATTGACATGAAAGAATCGCCCAGAATGAGATCACACTGCATTGTGATCTCATTGCAGGCATGATGGTTGAATAGTGTGTGTTTGAGCTATGCCTGAGGCTGGGTTTGTATGTGTCAGTGCAAGAGACTGAAAGAGCAAAGGCCACGAATCAAGCATTAAATACTGAAAACAAAACTTTTCTTTTTTTGTCCATCTTTCAAGAATCTTTGGAAATGGCTGGAAAAAAAGAACTGGGGGCAAAGGCAGAAAGATATTGGAATTAGGCAGAATAGCCCTGAGATGGGTGCACAGACTGCATATGGGACCATGAAATTCTGGTTTGTAGCAGCACAGATTATTCCTGACAGGCACACAAATAGTGTGTATTATAAATTGTATGGGATGGAAGGGTTTAAAGGCCCTGTCTAGGTCAGGGGACACACGCTCATGAACACCACTGACCCCAGCCTTCATCTCAGAAGAACCCTGCAGTTCCAGCAGTACAGCAGCCTCTCTCAGGTTTATAAAAAGCTCCTGTTGCTAAGTGCAGGCTTGCTGGCAGACATCTATATGCACCATTTGCCAAAAGGTGTCTTTTCCTCTTTTGACTTATTCAAACTTTTGTAAATTACCAGCTGAAAATGCCCTGCTTTTCACAGGTTTTAATTAAGATTGCTTTCTCCCTGCAGGAAGAGAAATATTGAAAATAGCCTGAAAAATGAGTCCCCTTGTTGCCAGGTGAGTTTCTCCAAACACACCCAGCCTTGCTAATGAAGTGAAACTCTTATCGTCACTTCAGGTGGTAGCTAATTAGTATATTTTCGTAATTAAAATGCTTTTCCTATCGAGGTTTTCTTCAAGAAGGCCAAGGAGGGCATTTTGTTGCTATGACCACTGAAAATCAAAATGTCCTATTAGAGGAAAGGGACATCTGCTCTGGGATCAAAACCTGCTAGAAACTTGCTGGGAACAATGTGTGCAAGTCTGCAACAGCAACCAAATTGATTCAAATACCAAATAAAAGCTTCAAGACCAAAGGGTTTAAACTACAGAGGGCTAGAACCTCAGCTCATAAACCAACCCACAGGAGAGGTAGCACTCGAACTATGTCTTATGTGTGTATTATAACATACACATCAGATTGATGCACAGTTTTATATAAGTTCAGGGCTGTTTACTTTAATTTTTGGTTAAAAATAATTTTAACCCCCCAAAACTGTCTCTCCACCACTTTTAACATCTACAGATCTTTAAATAATAAACTGTTCTAAACTGATTTCATGGCTTTGTAATTAGCAGGCTACCTGAGCTCTCATACATGTTGTTAACATTGCCACAGGTCTTTGAAAATCCAAATGGTTTGTTTTGGCAGGTGGGATGTGTGCTTGACTAGCCTGCTTGGCAGCTCAGTTTTACCGATCACAGTTCTTGGTTAGGACTTTTAACAGAATGCATTCAGTGGGAGCCACTGAATTAAGGGCTGAAAGAGGATGAGTTTGATATATTTTTACTGCATTCAGCTTCTGGATCTTCAGTGACTCTCCCCCCCTTCCCATTTCTCCCTGGAATAAACGTGTACAGAGCTATTCTCAAACTTTCAGCTGAGCACAAACAAATAAAAATATGTGAACTTCAGCATTTTGAATCATTTGTAGGAAGAAATGTAACAGCTTTTCCCCTTTTTCTTGTTTTCCTGTCAATGGTGTTCGGACAACATAGAAACCCAACTCTTTCAAATGTTTCAAGTTACTTGCAAGTAGCTTGAAAGTGTCTTATTCTGCTTTTACCAAGTTTGACTCTCCCTCCGATTTCTGCAGAATGGGAAGTAGGAGAATGCCGCTCTGCTTCCATCTGACTCATTGTATCCGAGAGTGCAGAAAGGAGCTGTCACGCCGGCAGCTCTCCATCACAGCACTGAGCTGGGGTCACAGCTGTCTTTCACCTATTAAAGATAATTCTAGGCTTTGTCTGCAGTGTGGAGTGTTTCCTTCCCTTTTCTTTTTAGGTGTAATGTATAACCTTGTCAAAGAGCTAAATATACTGCAAGTTCTCACAAGAAACAGAGAAGTGTCAGGGACTGAATACTTTCACACTGACTTTATAATAAGTTTCCAGGTTTTTTTTAATAACAATTTGATGGCTTGCAGAAGCAGTTAATTTTCCCCTCTGGTGCAGTAGCTCAGGGTTATGAAACAATTTGTTCTTGCACAGACATAGGGGAAATCCTGGCCCTACTGAAAAATCGTAGTCCAATGGGAGTTTGTGACTGACATCTTGGGAGGGCAGAAGCTATGGCTTTCCTTGAATGTTAAAAGATGAGGGGATTTGGTTAAATTCCAAATGTGTGAAAAACCTTACAGGTCATGGAAGGATTACTGACTTGACCAATGTTGGGAAAGGACTGTTGAAAAGTGGAGTATCTTCAAGATAGAGATTCCAAATTTCTAGGGAGAAATTAACAGTTCTGTCATAGAACGAGAAGTGAAATATCCACTAGAAGGCAATATTTTGGTTAAAAAAAGGGAAGGTTATTCATTTAAACAAAACATAAACAAAGTTGCAACCAGGACCCTAAAAACCTGTATGACTTTCACCTTTAGTCCTGGCAGAATGACGGCAATTTTTAGCAAGAGGGGCCACCCAGCCTCCCACGCCTGTAGTGGGAAGTCTGGGAAATACCAAGAGGCCTGAGTGTCAGCCCTTCAGGCTCCCTGCAGCAGAGCCAGGAAGCTCTGCATTCCACGACAGAGGTGTAGCTTGCAACAACGATACCCAGGTCCTTCCATGATGATGTGCCAAACTGCATTTCTCTTCTTCAAATTAGGGATTACAAATTTGCAATTGAAACGTACAGTCAGATGTGTCTCCTGAATCAGCAAGCAATGACTGAAAGCACACTGTGCCTCATCAGCATGGGAAAGAGACAACATTGAAGGATATGAGAGGCCTACAAAATCCTGCTCTGCACAGTGAAGGGTGGATAAGAATTGCCTGTTCCGAGTATCTATTCCAGTGCCAGAGCCAGTGGTCAACAAGTGAACCGATTCAGACACTTGTTCAAAACAAAGGAAAAGATGGGTAGTAGAGGGAAAAAACCCAATTCTTCAAGTTTCTAAAGTCAACACTCACATTCCTTTTACGAAGTCAGGTCTCACATTTGTTACAGAAGCCTTCTATTTCCCAAGTTCAGTTCTTTGCTCCTCCTCTTGCGTCATTATCTTCCCACATAATTCCGCAATACAATCCTGCCACAGTCTTCCAAAGAATTTGCAATCAAACTAAATAGTCATACATAAGGCACTCTCTGCTGTATAAGAACAGCCATCCCTGGAACAGGGTTTCAGAATTGCCCGTGATAACAGTAGTAAGGAACTGGCTTGCCTCTGAATTTATAGCAAAGCATGCAACAGATGAGTGAAGGAGTACACGAGGATACATGCTGAATGACGAGCATGTGTACGCTTGATACCACTTGTCGTGTGGAAGCAAATATATCTCCTAAAGTTCTGTGTTGCTCCAAGCCCTGAGCACAGTAGGGGTGTTTCAGTTCAAGGGTTGGCACCTCCTGCTCTGCATCAGTTTTGTGATCCTGCAGGCACTTCGAGCATCTTCGTACTGTGGTTGCTGTGACATCTTAGTCACTCAGCCACAGAGAAGCAGCATGGCAGGTGGATAAAGCCCAGGACATTCAGCCTACATGGTCAAAACTATGCACAGAGATGCACAGGCCCCCCGATAATACGGTGATCAGCTGGCTTTGTGCATTCCAGACCCCTCTCTTTTGTCAGCATGCACCTTGTGCAACAAGCCATGCTAAACAAGCTGCTGACTGGGTCAGGGCCTCTGGTACTAATCTTCCATTAATAAATACGTTATTGCTTACCAGGACAGGGGTCCTTATTAACAGAAGTTGCAGAAAGATCTAGATCTAGACCCTTCCTAAGAATTGAGCAGGTATTTGAAACTGGGAGCTGCTGCCTCTCACAGATGTCCATCACATGATACTCCAGTCTGTGCTCATACCAACATGACCTTGAAAGGCCTCAGTGCCATGTCTTTGGCGTCCCTGCTGCTGCTCTGCTAGACCGGACTTACCTGGAAAAACTGTTGGTCTGCTCTGTTTTGCTCAACACATACAAGAGCAGATGTAGGCCTGGGTCTGGGCCTAGCATCAGATGTGCAGGGAAGATGGGTCACTCCGGGACACAACTAGTGACCGTACGTTCCTGCCAATGCAAACGGTGTATCACTATTGAAAAGCCTTCTCAGAAGCTGCTTCTCACCACCTGCAAGTCCATCAGCTCCTCTGGGTTTGGCCGCAGTTCTCTTCTCGGCTCATTCACGCTACACTGGTTAAAACGCTACACTAATACCGCTTCCCATCTGCTCAGGGGAATCTCCCACCAGTTCCATGTCCCTGTCCGATCCGATCTTGGTTTGGATAAGTTATGGATCTTGTTCAAAACTGTGCTGATCAGTACATTTACATACATTATTCAAATAAGTGTGCCAGGCCTTAAATTTTTAACTGTAAGGAGAGATTTCTCCCAAGGTGTTTAAAGGGCACTACGGAAAGTTCACTCACTAAGTTCTTTAGGACTATTTGAAAGATTCTATACATAGAGTTAGAAGTAAGAAACATTTTTAAAAGCTCCAGTGGAAGTCAGGTGCGGAAGACTCCCATCCTCAAAACCAGTACACTTAAATCTAGTTGATGCCTTTCTAAATCTCTTGACAGAAATAAACAAAAGTATTATGCAAAAAGACATACAAGAAGAACTGAAATATTGCTAGTAACTAATAAGGCTTATTTGTATAAAAATTGCATGCTATTACCTGGCATTTCTTAAATACAGACTAAAGACTACACCACACAGCAAATGCACAAAAAAAGCATAGCAGAATCTAAAATTTCCCAGTTGGAGTGTGTAGTTTTGAACTTCACCACCGAAAGATTTTTTCTAGAGGAACTCCAAGGAGTACACTAATATGCTTTGATTTTAACATCATCAGTGTTTGGAACGAAAAACACATTATTCTGTTTTCTCCTTGATGGAAGAGAATTATATTTAAAAGTGTGGCTTTTATCTCCATGTTTGAAATAAAGAAAATCAGCATTTATCAGGAATCCTAAAGGTACTTCTCTCACACAAAATCTGAAGCCACAATTTACAGATGATACATCTGTTAATTGCAAGTTCTATTTCTGACAGATGTTCGATATGTAATAATGATCTGCTGCTTTGACTAATCCAGCCAAATCAACAGCTTTAGACAGAATTCAAAGGCTATTTCAGGGAACTCCGCCAACATTTACTTCACTGGATTTTAAAAAACCCAACAAAAGCCTGTCTCCCATCCTCATAAATCTAAGTTTACAGAAAGTAAAATATGAACTGTCATACCCTTTCCATAATCAAGCTGACCAGAGCTACATTAAATAAATAAATAAATGGACAAAATATGGGTAATGTTATTGCCCATGGGTTCAATATTTACAGTTTATGTACCATCTGAGCTGTTTCCTGTAATCAGCCAGGCACACGGCACTTTTATTCTCAAGAGACATTATCACCATGACAACTTTATCAGAATAAATTATGAAACACAACACTTGGGGCACGCAGAATTTGGGCACAGGTTTGGAATATTATTTTGTTAGTTATTCTTTTATCAACACTCTAAGTGCCCACTGGAGAGGAGGAAATTAAAAAAACCCTACAAACCATGACTATTGAAATAACTTTACAAAGAGAAAAGGAATAAAGTCATTAGGCTGAAAAATGGGCAATCAAAGAAGCTATTGCGCTCGGCAGATGGAAAAGCAGCAGGTGCCATAGTGCGATGGGACCTTGCTTCCCATCATGCACACTCTACAATGATGCAGGCTGACAGGGAAGGGAATTAATGTGTCGGAGCAGGTACTTTCTGTCCATTAGCTGATTCTCAATACATCTACACAGATTGCTACCTCTAGCTCTTTGATAAAATGACTAACAATCCATTGTTCAAAAAGTTGTATGAAAAAGGACAATGTTGTGTGACCTGCCTGTCACTGTCCCAGATTAACAGAGTGTAAGTGACCAAATAAACATTTCTGCACCTCAAACTGGGATTAGAGATTTCAGCCTATGAATAAATTATTTGAATGCAGATGTTTAGAATACATTAAGGTAAAGCACATTGGACAGGCTCCACTGGGGGGAAATACTGATGAATAAAATTTTCAAGCCCATACTAACTCTGGCAAACAACAAAAGCAGCATGCAAAGCATGACAACACACCCACACCTATATTTTACCTGGGAAAATCCCTTGTTACATGAAGGACAACTTATGTATTATAAACTCCATTACTCTGGTGGCCCATGATACATCAGTATATTCTAGTTGGTTTGCATTCCTCATTTCCATCACAAACGACAAAAAATATGACCATAAAAAACCAATCAACACAGATAGTCTTAAGAGGTTTCAATTTGTTCAAGTCAGTCAGTCCCCTTCACTGGCCATCTGTCCTTTTTGTTGGTAAGTTCAAGGATGTCTAGAATGATAAGTACAAGAATTATTTCTGGCAACAATACAACGACACACTTTGAAGTCCTTGCTTCTGACACAGCATTTCCAAAGAGGTAAATGCTGCTGAAGCACCAGGCTTGCCCTGATTGGAACAAACGGCAAATTTATTTCCACAAACAAAAGGAATCTCTAAGAGGGCCCCATTAGTATTTTTCAGTGACTACAAGAATAAAAATTGAAGTATGTAACTCTGTGGTATTTAATATGAACTTGGCACAATCGGACGCCAGGTTTCTGTCTGACACCAAGGTGGAAGATTTCCACACATCAAAATATTTTCTTCTTATAGCAGTCTTTGAGCACACTGTGCTTTGAAAATGTTTTATTTCTCAATATGATAAGCAAACAAAACATTAATGATGTCAGAACCCTGCTGCTATTTCCAATTGCTTACATTACATTTTTCTTTGTAATGATCACAATTAAAAAAAAAAAAAAAAGAAACATAGATAGATAGAAAAGACAAATCACTTGTCAACAGTAGAAAAGGTGGAAAATTCACGCATGTTAGACAATACATCTTTTGCTCTCAATCTGCTATTGTGTAAAGAACCAACAGCAGCTGTAGTTAAAATGGAGTGTCAATCTTCATTTTAATTCCTTGGTTTTTTAAAATGTATTTTATAAACATATATTTAGCGTTCTTTGCCCCCCCCCCACCACCATTTTGTTGTTTGTGATATATCATTACACCCTAGAGCTAAGAATTATCTTCTTTTAATTATTTCAGCTTCTCAAAAAGTAAGGACTATTACTTTCTGAAAACATCCTTCAGAATCCTCTTAGTTTATTGCATTCATAATTACAGTAAATAATGAGATATCATTTACAGGCATATTTTACTCTTTAGAAGAAAACCAACAGAAGACCCGTTAGGCATGCTTAGGCCTTTCAAAACAATCTACTAGACACGTACAATAGCCACTTTTTGAAGTCCTTGCTTAAAACTGTAAGATGGCCTCCTTTTTTTTTCTTAAATTTAAAATTTAGTTTAGGATATCAAAATACCACCAGAAATGGTCCACTTGTTTTGCACTGATAACACAGGGTATGACTTTAGGGAAGTTTTAAATGAATAAAGCATAAGCAGGACTAGCCAAAGTATTATTTTAGAAATTTGGGGTACAGCCAGGGCAACCTTCACACCTGACTTATTTTAGTGGCATTTGAGATCCAATATAAGAATAAGAATTAGCCTTGAGATAGAACATAGTTAGATGGGTCATGGCAATTCCAGGAACTAGCACACACATAATTAGAGACTGTTTCTGCCTCAAGTAAATCTATGCATTTAAGAGGAAGGCATGAGAAGTAGATGAGACCAGAGAAAGAAATAAATATCACAGAAATGTGAAAAACTCCTACCTAAAAGCTCAGGCACAAAGTTAAATCTCAATATGCTTTTGCATCAGTTATTAAAGCAAAAGATCCCTGGCTGTCCAAATCTTGGAAATACCCCCAAACAAACATACTGTATCAAATTTAACCCACTCAGGTGCCTCCGATTAATCTGATAACGTAGTTTCAACGGTCTAAGGCACTGCTGTACTAATATTTATGGTGTTAAATTAAAGAGCCCCATGTTTTCACAGACTCCTAAGGGATGTACCTTAAAGCCTAAACATGATATACTTACTTCTATACATTCTAATTCTAGCAGCTGCCATTTAAATGCAAATTCCTGGATAAATTTCCAATCATGACCTATAAGAAATATTTCTAGTAGCATTTGGCATGATTGATTTGAGGTCTATAGCACTACCTTCTCACAGGGATTATCCGTTTTGCAGCCTGCTTTGCTCTGCAGCAAGATGGAATGATAGAGACCAAGAAGGAAGGATGCATACAAAATGCCTGCTAACCAGCAAGGCTAATGGGAATATTTAATCCTAAACCTATATCAGAGTTCATTTTGTAGTTACACACAGTAGCAGACCAAAAAGAAATTGTAAAGATCTTTTCTTTAACTTCTGGGTTAAGAGGTTTTTGCAATTGCTTTTTTGACCATTAAAAAGCCAGTTAAGATGTACTCTGCTTGCAAATGCTGCATGTTAGCAAAAGCACAGTATCACGTTAGTCCCAGCAGGTCAGGATGCAGTAACATTAACGCTGACGTATTTGTATATAGCATGGCCTCTGCTCTATAAGCTCATTTACAGTCTGATCACATGTCCACTTAAAAAAAAAAAAAACAACAAACCTCTCTGTGAAATGGATAAAATACTATTACTAAATGATATGCGTAATCATTCAGTGCCGTTACTACTGAAAGGTGATATTGCAGTGACATTGAGAAAATTGGATCTATTCTTCATACAATTATATAGCTACACTTTCACTCTAATGCCATTCTAATTGGAAAGGAGCACTGAAATGTGAAACTGGGTGCATTTCAATATCTAATTATCACTCGGGAACTCATTCTCAAAATAGTTTTCTGGAAAAGACAGTTGCCAAGAATGCTATTTTAATTCTGAAGTCTTCACTAACATTCTTAAAGAAAACATCTTTTATTCACTATTTGTTGTATTTCAGCTATGCCACTGAAAAAAAGACAGACAATAAATATATACAAGTGTAATTTGGTCTTGCTCCAATGGAAAAGCAGTTGCATTTACCACTCTGCCAGTCAAATAATTGTGAGCGAGATATGCTTCCTGGGGCAAGAGCTCTAAAGGGTTAAGAGATAATAACAAATTAAATTAAAAAAGCAATATAAAGACAGCATTTTTTACATAAAACATTTGCTAGATACAACAATAAAAGAAGTCATTTAACTTATTGTAGGTAAAATCAGCAGAAAATATGGTATAGAGCCATTACAGTGTTTTAACAAGGCTCTTTTCAATTGGTGTTTCTCCCTCAGGACTTAACCTGTTGACAATCAAATGCAATTTAATTTTGATAACAGAATATCTTTGGGGAATTTTGTAATGAAAATATTCTAAAGACCCAAGCAAACACGAAACATGACAGTTTTGGGCTGAGTCTGGGTTTTGATTTTGAAAGGAATAGAAGCTTTTACACAGCAACACCCGTACTGACAAAAACAAAAGGATGCCCTGCCTGCTTGTGTAAATTGGCAGCATTCACCTGCTAAAAGCCTCCTTGTAACAAATCCAGCAAACAGCAGCCAGAGGTAGGTGAGCCCCAAGATGCTGAAAGATCTGAAGAGCTCCAGAGTTCTCTATTTTCAAGACTAGGCTAACATTCCTAATTTTCCCTGCAAGTTAAGTTCATTCTTCTTGCCTCCACATTCTCTCCTCAAAAGCACAATTCAATCTAAAAATAAAATTATTTTCGTTACCTAATGAAAAGGTGTCAGGAAGAACAACTTTGAGACATTAATTACCAACACCAGGCATCCCGAACACACTTTAAACATGCTCCTTCCTGACTGATGCTAATCTGTAATTACACAGTCCTTAAAGACAGGGAGCACTGCAAAAAGCTTCTCCAAAGATCATTACTATGTATCATCTTGTCCAGCACAGAAAGGATGGGGCGGGAGGGGAATGAAAGCATTAATTTCTGCAGATTGAATAAACATCCATATCTGCAGCCAAGCAGATCATCATCAACAGTGTGAAAGAGATCCTTAATCTGCTTTTTATACAGGTGCCTATTCTTACATCCCAGTATGAGCTTTACATCTATCACAACCATACGACTCACATTCAGTCAGTACAGGCCTGATCTTCTTCTACAGATCTCTCATTCTTGCACTTAAATAGTATTCCTACCAGAGAGGAGAACTTTTCACTTTACTGTATTTAATTATACCTTTTGTTTTTTTGTTTTGAAGTGTTTCTCTAGCTTGTTAACGTCATTCTAAAGAGCCAACCAATCCTGCCATAAATTTGAAGCTCATCCTCACTTGGTGTCATCTGCAAACTTAATAAACTACTAGTAGCCCCAAACCCTTTGCAGACTGCCTGGAAGACCCACTGATTTCTATTCAACAAAGCCATCAATACCTACTCTTCAATTACAGTTGCTCTAGAGCTTTCCATGTGGCTTCTGGAACCTCATTCACGCTCTCTAAGTTCCCACACAAAATAACAAATGGCTCCAAGATTTTCTAACTGGTGTTCTAAGTGCCCTAGAGAAAATGTCTACAGGCCTAAATATTTTGAAAATACCCACTAGACAGAAGGCCTTCAGATCAGGTTAGGATCTATGATGACTTCTTTCATGTTAGTTTTGATCATATCATTACAACACATTTTGGTGAAAACCAAGGCAAAAAGTAGATTTCAGCCTTCTGGGCAGTGTCTCCTACTATCTCTCCTTTCCTCTTAAGCAGTGAAATAACGGATTTCTTGGTTATTGTCATGCAGAGTGTTTTCTTCTAATATTTAATCTCCTGGCTGATTGGTTCTTCTTAGCCTTTCTCATATTCTTCCTACATACTTTTGCTACTCTTTGACAGTCATTCTTAGCAATTTGACCTACTTTCAACTTTCTATACAATTCCTTCTTGAGGTTTAAGTCCTTGAAGTGTTCATGATTTAGCTGACCTTCACATAAGGATAGCTAGTGTCTGTGGCCTTACTTAAAAAGTCTCTCAGGAACTGCCAATTCTCTTGAATGCCTTTTCTCTTGCTCTGACACAGTATCCATATCAGTGACCTAAGGATATTAAGTATCCCTTCTTTAACTCCAGTATTTTTAATTTGTTCTTATCTCTGTCTGTCTTCTTCTGTATCTGAAACATCAATATTTCATAAACTTTGTCATGCACCCCACCTTTCACTTTTGCATTTTCACCTATTCAACTTTAATTGTCACAACGCAATCCATGAGCCTCCCTTGAACTCTTTCTTCACTCCTGAAAACCTGAAAACTGTCTGCAAAACATTTTAAGGGGATATTAGGCCATCTGGATTCCTTTCCAGCAGATAGGTAGGTAGCTCATGACCCACATTACTGCAAAACAGCATTGTCAGCACCCTTGCCTCACTATTCTTTTGATCATTAGAAATATAAGATACTAAGGGACCTAATGGAAATCTCTGGATCTATCTCTTGCTACATTCTGCTCAGCAGAGCAGTGTGTACTAAATATCCTTATCATTAGATCCATTTCTCCCTGATAGTTTCATTTCCTTGCCTCAATTTCTTTTTTTTTAAGAATAACTCAAGAATAACTCAAGAATAACTCAAGAATAACTCAAGAATAACTCTTCTTTGATATACAAGGCAAAACTTCCTTTGTCTTTCCTCCTGAACAATTCATGTCTATCTGTATTATTATTATGATATATGTAAAAACTTCCAATTGCTCCCCTTTACTTCCATAATCCTTGCATTATAGTACTTAAGACACATGTCCTTGGCATATGACATAAGGGCTATCGGAAGCACCAAGGATTTGAAGGATACCTTAAAAATAAGTACGAAAGACTCAATTTTCCCCTCTGTCCCAGCATATAATGAAATGATAATGGTGCTTTGCTGCGGCTAGCCAGAAGGAGAACGTTACTGACAGATGGATGCCAAAAGAAAAGAGCTAAAAACAACTAGCAGTCCTAAACTGATGAAAAAGATTTAAGAATCACAGTCTGTTGCCTAAGTTCAGACTGCTGAGTGATTCTAATGAAGACTGTTCAACCATACTTTTGGATTGTATATTGTCAGTTCTTGAAAAAGAAAAACTCCAAATCCCACTGCAACTTGATATTTTTACTATTCTTCTTCTACAATACGAGTCAAGTAATTAATGCCATTAAAAATCTTCAACATTTTAAAGGGGATGGCAGCACAATGAAGGAAAAGCACAAATTAAATAATCACTTTCTTCAGATAAGATCTGATTTTTCATGGAGAAGATTAGAATTGTGGATCTGTGCAGGAAAGAATACAAAATGAAATAGAAGAGTATCCTTTTGGGATAACAAGAATGCATTGCTAAATGAGTATAGCACCATATTTCTCATTTCTTTTCAAAGTTTAGAAATAAGCCCTTAAAGGTAAACTAATCTTAAGCTCTATGGATTAACTTCTTCCAGGTGTAACAACCACCAGCCAAAAGATAGAGGGAGTGAAATTCGTGTTCTAGCAAAAGGCCAGAAATAAACCCCTGCAATTCAATACACCCTAGAAAGCTTGTTCTGTCCATCCACATTAGGCTGAATTTCATTTTAAGAGAGTTTCATTGAATAAGATAACAGAGTTATCACTTGCCAGCAGAGGTAGGGTTCATTTCACTTAAAGTTAGACATCTCCTATGCAGGCACCTACAGTTAAGCTAATCAGACCAGGATCTCTTTACAGCTCAACTTGGAATATCTGTACATTTTAAAGGATCAGTTCATCTGACCTACTTTACATGTCCACTTCCAAATGAGCTAAACCATGCCCCTAATGCACCTATTGACTATAAAGAGAATCTAGACAACCACCTCATCTTGGACAGTTACTTTTGGCCAGATGAATCCCACCCCCAATACCACTGTAGTCCAGGGTTATCTCGTAACCGACAAGAAAATAAGGACATTAAAAGGCTCTGGAAGAACAAAGCTAGATTAAAAGCAAAGACAAAAATATAGAGAGATCCAAAAGATGCCATTACCCTCTCTCACAGCGAAGATTTTCTAATAATTCAGGAGAAATATGTCACATTCTGTGAATTCCAGATTAAAGAGATAGTTCCAGCATCCCTGTTTCAACAATGCTTTTCTGATATTTCACTTGTATATCCCAATCTTTTCTTGCAGCAGGAAACAACAAAGGGCTTTAATCACACAGCACTTATTTCATTTTGAAATGTGGTTCAAAGCCCTACTAGACATCAAAACCTTAATAAGAGAATTTATCTTCTATAACAAAAATTTTTCTTTTTAAAGTAATGTGACAACAACCTTGGAGCCATAGGTATTTTTAAAGGTTTGTCAACAATATTCAGCAATTTAGTAATTGATTTTCAATCAAAGTATATCTCTTTTCTGTACTTACAATAAAGAAATTTAAGTGAGAACTTTTTGCCAGGACTTGCTAAAGAGGTATTATAATGCTTGATAAAATACTTGTTACTGCTAACAGAGAAGAGAAAAACCTCAGGAACATCTGACAGCTCACCCACTTGCAAGTTTTTGCACTCATCTATTTTTTCCATGCATTGACTCACGCTAGAGCTAAAAATATTTTCTCTCAATTTTAACTGGCTACTGGAAACTCAGCCAATAACATCTACAACAAAATGCTGTACTAAAACATAAGGGTGCAGATGAAGTTTAAATTATTTTTCTTTCATCAGAGCCATACTGTGAGTAGTAAAGCCAACTGATTTGCAATGTCTGTCTCAGAATTTTGCTTTAGCAAAATTACCTTCTTACTAGAGGTGATTAATGCACTCTCACAAACTTGCATAACTACCCATTGATTATACAGCAACCAAAAAGAGGGAAGTAAAGCATTGGTACTACACTTATTTATCATAGACTCACTAGCCTGCAGATTATGGAGATGCTCTGCCTTTATCAAGTTAGACAGTGTTAACCTGAGCTTCTTTAGAAAGAGATTTTTCTGTGAAGTTTCAACGAACACAAAAGCTAAGGGGCTTTGACTTGACAACAACATATTGATATCTTTATTCATCTTCTTTGTTTCACATATCCTCTGGGCATCTCTGGAAATATCAGCCCTTCCCTCAGGATTCATACCACTGCACTGTGAAATCCAGTGTACCCCTCATCATCTTAATAGGTCTAGACTCAACTATTAACTGCTTTAGCCCAAAGGATGACAGGGGATTTGACAACCTCATGTGTTACATGAAGAAATCTGCTAAGAGACAGATTAGCTACATTGGTACATTTCCATTTCCTACTGCCTCTTCTGATTGCAACAAAGCACCCTCTTCAGCAAAATGGAAAGCATCCCTCCAAACTCTATATAGATATAAACTACCTGAACTGAAGCAACTAGGACATGAAAGCATATTTAAGAAATCAGCCAGGAAAGACCAGTTTGCTTTCTAATTTAATTACTTAAGTTGCATTACTTGCTATAGCACTCTATTAATACTAAGATCATTAAGCAGAACTACAGCCATAACAGGATTTTCATTTATTTTATACATCTAGACTAACTTTGCTCTGACATTTTGCCAGCTCAAACCAATCCCTTCAAAATTTATGCAAATCCAAACCTGTACATTAAACATACCCAAATAACTCTTGTTAAGAGCAACATCACAATATCAGTTACCTCCGTACAGATGTTGACAGCAAGCTTCTGAACTCTTGATATTCATATGTAATAATGACTTTTCATTAACCATCTAGAGAATGCTACAAGCACTCCTGTTCAAAAGTAAAACACGCATAACACCATACAGCCAGAATATAATTTCAAAAATTCGGAACCTGCATAATCAGAGAAAGTAGGCTGGCTGTACAGCCACAGGCCTCATAAAAACAAAAACTCTTAAATACCAGTATTTAATTTTTAAGATTACCTCATAATCTTGCAGATGATATTTCAAAGCCTGAAGGGCCAAAAGTTATGAGGTTATTTACTGAGCCATGCCATGCAGAAACTTACTCTCATCTGCCTCAGATGCTTAACGCGTGGTTGGAGGGGAAAGAGAATCAGCTGCTCACCATTAATCATTGCAAGAAGTAGCCCTGCAAGCTCATAAATAGCAGATAAACCATTTTTACTGATGTGGTTAAGGTAAGTAGCACAGGACAATGACTTAAGCCCCCCTTTCACCTCCTCAAATATTCTGATGGTGGTGACTGAATATCAACTCTCCTCGAGTTTAGCTACACTATACCAGCCCTTCCCTTGGCAATATTGTATTTTGCTTAACTAGCCTTGCCTCCTTTGAACCTTGCTCACGAAGAAATTGCAAGGCAGACAGGCAATATGTAAGAAAGCCCTAAACTATAAGACCATGGAAAAATACCAAATCATTCCACATTAAGGCAATTTTAGGATGGTTTTCAAGCAGATGCCTATATTGTTAAAAAACGTTTCTGTTTTATTCTTTTTTTTTTCACTAGGTGTGAGCATCTTCTTTTGTGTATCCACGAGTCTCAACAGTGAAATTAACATCTCATTTCTTCCTAGGTTACAAACCTCTTACAGCTCTCTTCTATATAGACAATGACCTCTGTATGCCCCGAAAGTCACAGGTCAAATCTATTTATAATTGAAGTGGAATTAATATTTCAGAGAAATGTATCATTCAAGAAACTTTTCTCTTTTTCTTATTATAGAGTATCAGTGGAAGATTTCAATCTTTTACTTAAAAAATGATTGAGTGTATTTACCATCTGGGCAGTTTTGCTTAGTCAAGCCCTTTGGTATACTTTCTGTTCCCTGACTCAGTAACTGTGTTAGCAAAGCATTATTTTCAAAATATGGTTGCCAGAACAGAATATTGCTGAAGGGACCTGGAAAAAGCAGACATTTCTGAGGACACTTAACACACAAAAGACTCAATCGTTAGGGAAAACTTAATATAAGAAAGGTTTAAATACAATTTAAGCAAATTATTCTGAAAGGTCAAATTAATATTCACTTTTCTTCTGTTATTATCCTGGCACTATTAATACCACTATTCCTTTGTTATTTGTTTATTTACTAAAATATCTATATTCCCAAAAAGTTGCTGGATTGTTTTAAAACAATGCAATTAATGCATTAGAGACCTATTCACAGACTTCATTCTGTATGAAAAGAGTAAATTAAATACTTCCATGTGTTTACTGGAGCCAAATACTCTAGCTTTTAATAAGAAAAACATCTGCTAAAATTGAGCCAGTACCAAGCACTACTGTATTACCTCTTACAAGACATATAATTTGTCTATCATTTTTTATCCTCCTTGCTCAAGTACAAAGTGACCTTGAAGACCTATTCTGTAGTTCCAAGAAGTTTTTCATAGTTTTTCTGTGAAACAATAAATAGCAAATTACTGTGACCTGTTGAATTTGGAATGGCCTCCCCAACAGATTAAACTGTCTACTTACATGTAACTTGGCAATTGTTACCTGTTTTCAGCCTCAGGTCAGTCATTAAAAAAAATACAATTCTGTAAGATAACGATGAGGTTTTGGATAATCCTCCCCATGCTTTAGGGAACATAACTTCAAAACAGCTTGCCTAAAACTTCAGACTTCCTCCTTCTGGAGAAAGAGAACTGAAAAATTTCTAAAACTGTGAGCTACTGAAACAGAAAATTGAAAGACAGTATCTGTAAAAAGGATGAAATAAAGTACTTGATACAATGCATGTTTAGCCTCTGGAACATATAACATTGACCCTGATAATTCAGCATTAAGGTACGGAAAAAAACCCCAAACTCCAAAACATGATATGAGAGTCACTTGGTACATAACAGCAAAAAACCCAGACAACTTTAATAAGTCTGTAAAAGAGCCTCATAGCAATTGATAAAAAAAACTTCAGCTATTTGGGACTGAGGTAATGAGTAAACTCCTTCATAATAATTTGCCTCAGTTTTTTGAGCTGACAGTGGCCTAATGAAAGGTCAATATAAACCAGCATTTGGTGTGAGGCATCGTTTCTGTTCTTAGGCTCCTAAATCCTCCTGCCAAGAAACAGCAGTCCCTGCAGGTGCCAGGTTTCCAGTTCATGCCAGCTCTGGTGTCAGCTGCACGTATTAGGTTCACTCATTGCACCTGAACACCAAGCTGAAACGTGTGTAACATTCACACTGATTTCCTAATAAAGGGTATGGCAGGTGATCCTTATTTGTTTACTTTGTACCTGAATTTAGTGCAGCAAGGTCCACAGTGGCTCCTATGAACACCAGATTTACATGTTAGTTATGCAAGGGAAACTTTATTTGTTGTTAGTAAAGGAATGAAAATTTAGACTTGTTACAGCTCATTTTCAGACACTTTCCAACCTACTTTAATAGGCATCACTATCCTGAAGAGTGTAATATGCACAGTCAAAGGCTTCTCAGTAAAGCTTAGCCTGTACAGTTGAAAGACATTGGGGGTTTGGGGGTCAAAATCATCTGGACAGTATGTTTCATTGCCTACCGTGTCTTCCCATCAATATTCATCCTTTCTGAAAACTGACAAACCAGTTATTAGCAGTTGGGGTATTAGCTTTGTTCTCTCAAGTCTTCTGTTATCCAGCTGTTCTTTCCTTATTTTGCTTATTGGTTTTCGACCTGAATTCTTTCCAGATGCCTTTCTTTCCTTTGATAGAAAAAGCAATGTAAAACAGTAAAACACTTCACAGCCCTGTAATTTCTGCAACTGTCACTGATACTTCACTCATTCAGGTCCTGAAAGATAACCTCTTTGCCAGAGGTACAGTGGGACAAGCCCTTTACCACTGTAAATAAATATAGTTGCATTAAATTTGATGAATTTATATTGATTAATACTTAAAAGATCCCTTCCAAACCAAAACAATTTTAAAAAATCCATTAAAATAATAATTCAAGAGAATCAGTAAAAATCGAATCTTGGCTAATTGTGGGGAACCCATCAGGGATGCTTTCAAAGTCAGACAACATAAATAAGTACATGGAAATAATCTGCTCTTTTTTTGCTTGTGATGGTTCCAAAAAATTGGACAGCTTTGCTTCATCAGGAAATGCTGAAATAGTACCACTTGAACTATCTTTTCTCTATGGGAAGCTGCCACTTGCCTTTGGGAAATCTAGATGCTATAAGATGAGATACAATCTGGAAAAAGGGAATTCATTCACATTTGTCTGTGAGGATAGAAATCCTGCCAATTAAAAAGTGTAAACTGAAGAGGAATTTTACTTTCTCTTTAAGCTGATTTTAAGCATTTGCATTTCAGGCTAGCCGTAAATGTACATTCAGTATGGTTTCCTGAGCTTTTCTTAACAGGAAAATTAAAAAATATTAGTTCCCTCCTGTATTTTACTCTACAGACGTCTCTGTTGTACTGCTGGTACAATATTGCAGATGACTGATGAGTCAGTGGTACTGATGCTTACGGAGGTACCAAGAAGCTTTACTTAGCTAGTGTTTAGGACAATGTGGCACTTTGGATGACAGTGGACAGCCACAGAATAACTGATATGGCTCTCTTATGGTGGCCTCTCTGTCATCATTGATTTTTACCTCTCAGTGTCTCAAGCAAATGCTTTTTATTTAGATTTTCAAATATGGTCAGCCTCATTTAGCATTCCTCACCTTGTGGAAATAATATTTATTTCTCTTAACAGTGGTCTCTACAGACTAAATACAGAAAACTGAAGATTGACATCTTCGCCTTCCACTAGCCTAGTGGCTTTCTGATGGAAGGGGGCACCCGAAATAGGTGTTCCTCCGCCCTCTTCCACTAGCCTAGTGGCTTGCTGATGGAAGCGGCAATCTGAAATCGGAAGTTGCTGCTTAACTTGAGAGACGTTATGACATGACTATCATTCCAGCCTCACTTTTTCAGAGTTGCTTACGGGATTTTCTGAAAGAGACAATGGGGTTTTAACTAAACTGGCCAAAAAATTTCCTAACTCGATTGCCTTGTTTCTGGATGGCTATCTTCTTCCTCCTTTATATTCTGTGATAACTCTGGGACCATTTCTGTTTTCCAAGTATTACTTATTGTAGTCTCATTGTAGATAACTAAAACTAGCAGCAGTGTCCATCAAAGACACATTTCTGGTTCAGGAAGGCCCAGAGACACAAGTTATTGGAGACTAAGAGAATATTCTGGGAAAGCATCTGTGTATGCTTGCCTTGTCCTTATTGGGCATCTGCTACTAGTAAATCAGAGACAGTATACAGGGCTACACAAAGATTGGCCATACTTATATAAGCAAGAGGACAAGCAAATTTAGGATAGTTTGTCTCATCCTGATTTATATCTCTAGCCCATTTTTTCTTCTGCTTACAAATGCAATGCACTTATTGGCATCAGGTAGCTGATGATTTTATTAACTTGACTGGACAGCACCTGTGCACACTTAATGACAGAATTTAAGTCATGTTTTGTTTCAGAAATATGCAAAGTAATACCCCTGTTTGCTGGCTTCAAATGACATAATTTAAAATTCATCAGTGTTCCTATACCAGCTCATACTCTAGCCATTACAAAGTTAAGGCTCTTCTAATCACATTGCTTATGTCAGGGAAGAATAAATTCATTTGTTTTGAATAATTTAGTGTTCAAACCTTACCAAGCTCTTCATACCAATATTGAGTGCTACAATTTACAGACGTTCACTGCTACCACTTTTGGTAGTGACAAATTTTCTCTTTTTTTCACTTTCTTTAATTCTGATGCTAATAGATCTGCTAATAGAATTATGACCCTTCAGTGGGACAGGATCACTGCAGAGATGCTGCATGAGACTTTTCTGGACGGTTTCAGTTGTGACTCAGTCTAGATAACTGGGAAAGAATGTTTTCCACAAAGAATATGCTATAAAAACCCTTAGTGCTCATTTTTAATGAAGAATTGCTTTCTTTGAAGCCAGCCGCTATCCCAACCAGTTACTTATTTTAAAAAGAGTAGTAATAAAAATATTAATTCTTATGATTTACCAGTCCAATTTTCAGCTAGCAGTCTTCACTATACACACGGTCAACTATTCTTGTAAATACAAGCGAGCATAATTTTGAAGTACCAATTCTTGCATGCTAGATTTGTTACTCTGCAAATTTCATGCTTTCTTCATTAAGAAAGTCTATTGCATTAATTGGCATCCCTGACACAATAACAGTGTGCAGGCAGGGGTGCATGATTTAAGTTATGCTCCCACAAGTACAGGCTGGACAGAATTTTAAAGGAGTTCCAGAGTAAATGAGTTACAAGAGTCTGATATTGTAAGGGCTCTATTCTGTTACATCTGTATGTGCAGTACAGTGGTTTTGGGGAAAGACAGGCTATTAACCGCCCTTGTCTCGTCCCAGGACTTTGGCCTTACTGAAGAGCAGACTGCAGTTTTCAGGTGGTAACTGACCTTTACAGCATGCACTTAAAGACTGTAAGGCAGTTTGGAACTGCTTCTCACATAGACTACACCAGTAGAGATGCACCTTCTTGCCTTTGAGAAGTTATCTCATTTTCCATCACTGTAGCTGAAGAGGGTATCAGAGCCTGCCCACCCTTCACAGTCCCCTTACTCTCTCACGTAGTTCTTACAGGATCCTGCTGTTTATTAGAACTCTTGGGTAAGGGCGGCAAAACAATGCTTTTACAGGGGTATTTGAGTAACTGTAAATTATCCCACAAACCAAAGTAAACCTTGAGTAACAGCATTTTTAAACTCAGGAAATACTTGCAGGAAAATCAAAATTCCATGTCCAAACCTCTGTGAGGACTCTCCCTTCCCTGTATCGCAGCCCTGCTGCTTGACCTACTTTCAGTCTGTCAGACTCAAGCGACTTGTAATGTCGTGCCCTGACTTAGCTGTCCTGAAATCCACTGTGATCATGTTACCTCTTGGATTAAGAAGCTTCATCGACCTTTTATTTTTTTTGTTGGTTTTTTTTGGAGAGCAGAGATATAATTTAAAAGTTTTACTTATTACGTTCAATGTACTTCAGGCCTTTCATCCATGTTATTTATAGGAACTGATCGATGCCTATGTTCCATCTTGGAGCTTGTTCTCAGCCTTAGATTACTGTCTGTCTTGACTCCTTGTCATTCTCTGTTAAAATTCTAGCATTTTTCATTTCGGCTCCTGTATATTCTGATTCTTGCCAGGAACCTAAACCAGCAAGCACTGTACATCAAAAATGTTAACAGTAGACATGTGCTTAATTATTTTGCTGAACCAGGACATAAGGTTCTGTGCAACCTCATGATATATCTAAATTAGCAGGTACTGCAGGCCAGCAGAAGTGCTTCTGTAGAGCAAAACAGTCGTTCCCAGGATTCAACATTGCACTATACGTTTCAGAGATTTACTTTGGACTAGGTTTAGTCGGGTCCCATGGATTTAATGCTCATTAGCAGTTGGAGTGAGTTAGGTACATTTCTGGAACACTTTTTCAGTCCAGTTTCATTGGAGTGAAATCTGAGTTCACTCCAAGGCCATCCTCCAATGCAAACCAAAGCATGCTAAATGGGGACAATCAGGAGATTCCTCTTCTAAGCCAAACTGAAACACTAATGCAGATGCACTTTTGGACTCCCCAGTGTAGGAAAGAATCATTACTATTTCTTTTTCCTATGTTTTTCGAAATATACTCCATGCAGGCGAAGATTTCAAAAGTAATTATTATACTGTTAACTTAATACAGTGATTGGGCTCTTCAGCTTACAGGCTGTTCTTAACATATGTAATGCAATGCCAGACAGACACTATGTCCAGTTACAAATCGGTAAAACACTCAGCACAAAATGAAATTATAAGGCCTTCTCTAGGATCTTCCTTCAATGGTTACTATTTAGCTTTAATCGACACTGCAGAATTGGCTATTCGGATACACCATTAGAGAGAGGAACTTCACCTCATGTAACATGTCGTAGTTTATGGGAAATGAAGTAATGCAGCTATGGCAGCTAATAGTGGCAATGTTAGTCTTTTCAGAACTACCCAGTAATCAGTGGCCCACCGTACATTTTAAGCAGCTTGACAGTGACTTTCCATTTATCCCCAAATATTTAATTACTTGTTGGATATGTTCACAGTGTTGTCAAAACCACATAACTCCAATTCCCCATCATTTGCACATGCCTGGAACTCAATCTTAATCTCACAGACATGAAATCAGGAGAAAATATAAAGAATCTAGTAATGTTGCATCTTTATCAATATCAACCAATTAACTGCCTGAAGGAGAAACATAAGCACTTATATTTGGAAAGGGGGAGAGGAGAAGTAGCATATTTAGTCTATTACCAGAACAAATGATGAGTGAAATAAAGCAAGAACACAAGAAAAGATATTTAAGTTCCCACTTTCTTTTTTCTTCCTTACTCACTAACAATATATGCCGTCAAGGCATCAAATTTTCCAATTGGTATGTTTTGGTTTTGGTCAGAAAAATAACGAATATGATGGCTGGACAGTTTATCTGACAATAGCACAATCACTTTTTGCTACCTCCTAGGCTCCTGACTGCTAAAGTACTACAATAAAATGCACATTTCTATATATTCAGTATATGTACATCATGACTCAGACAGGAAAACCTCGATTATTTAATTATGTAACATATACAGACAGTACAACCCTTTACACAACAAAATCTTCTATGTGCTCTTCAGGTTTCTAATGAGAACTGTGATATTATTTGGTTTTTTGAGCTGTTCGCCTGAAATAATGGGCAGCTCCCTAATTCCCTCCCTTACAGGGCAGTTTCTCTGCTTTCTTTCTGCCTGTCTGAAACAGGCAGGATAAGGCTAAGTCCGCTAAAGAAGGAGATGACATTTATAGATTAGTCAGAGGGAATTGTGGTCCTTCCTCTATTCTTTGAGAGATTTTGCTCATCCTGTATCCAGCACACTGAGTTGGTGCTTGCACATCCTGATACTTGTACAGTTTCACTAGCGGATTAGCATACGCCTTTCCAATCATTCTTCTCTGTCCTTCTCCCCCTTGCACTGCTTCAGAGTTAAGCCTCATTTATTAAAGCCAGTGTGTTTCAACTGTGACAATGATTGTGAATGCCACAATTTTGGGGGTTCCAGTTTGAGACATTTCCGAGAGGCCTGACTCTCTGAAAGAGTTATAACAACATCCACCCTCAGCTATCACAGCTTTATAAATGCCTCATGGTGGAAAGCCAAAAACTGAAACAAATCAAGTCACTACTCTTTTTTTTTAAAGATCTTGCTGTAATTTCTTAGGCCAAATCACAAAATCACTAGTCAGGTAAAACTTATTGGAATGGACATGAAGACTAACTGTATAAAAATCAATAAGAGAACAATTCACAAACCATGTATACAGTAAAGAGCAGGTTCTTTAAAGTATGTGGTTTTAATTGGACTCGCAAATGATGTAAGTAATGATCTTGGAAGAAGATACAAAGCTATTGGGAACAACATGATAGCAGAAACCCACTACAATTTAAGATGCCAGCACACCCACACCATACTACAAGATGAGAGAGAGGATGAATTGCTTTAAGACTAAGACTGATGAGAAGGAAGTGACATTTCAGTATGATTCATCGCTTATTGAATTTTATTGAGTGGTGGGCTGCTCATTCTGAAAGTCTTCAGCTCTGAGAAGAAAAAAATATTTGAAGAGAAACATTCCACTCTCCAGTTTTCATATGAGCTCAATACAGCAAAATCATCCAAGATAACTGGAAACGGGCCATATTGTTATGTTACTTGATGGCGAGTGCATATATAAGCACACTATTTGCATAAACACACTATTCACATAACTGGGTGATGTGTGTACATAGATAAGTACACACACAGATCAATAAGCAAATAAAGGATTTCCAAAACGTGCAGCCCAATCTGCATTGCAGAAAATTGTTAAGAATTGTTCCAACTCTTCATTCTGTAATGTGAGATTTATGGTGCTCTAAATCCCATTTATATTTTTATCTGAATCAGCCTGCTCATCCCTTGCTGCTCTGCCTTCCCAAATCAAATTCAGCCAGTTCTCCCTAGCTCTGTCTGAATGTTTCCTTTGATTGAGTGATGTTATTTCTAGAAAAAACACTCAAATCAATTTAATGCAAATTCCTTTTCACGTCCTGGTTGACCCATCAGGACATCGACAATAATAGATTGAAGTAGTTACTTCCTGAGGCAGATGACTCATTGAGTGCTTAGTAATCAATTTTCATCGTTGTGACTGCATAATCTGTCTTTGGGGTTCTGTTACATATCGTGACTAGAATGCCAGAGAATCCCGGGTTGCCTGATACAGAAAATGAATGGTAAGCCATCAGCCATTCAGCCATTTTAAATTGCACAAACAACTGCGGCAGAGTTACATCTAATATAGAAAGGGTCTAACTGTTCTCATGCACACCAGTAAAAGACAGGAGTAAACCCAGGCGAACTGGTGGTGGTGTACTAGTTGAAATCCACAACAGGTAAGATCAGAATTTGGTCCTTTGGTGATATGCCAGTTAAATATTGTTGTGAAATCAGAAGCAACTCACTGCATTCAACCTTTCCTCATCTTTGCAAAAATCTGTTTCCTTGCTCCTAAACTGAGAGGTGTGTAATCAAAACAAAGTGAATGAGTTTTGATCTACTATAGAAAAGGTGTGGATTCATTTATGAAAACTTAGGTGGGAAAATTGGCCATTTAGGTCACCTAATTAAATACATTATAGCTATACATATGCTTACTCCGTACATAGACTTGCAATGTTTCATAACATCCAACCTGCATCTCATACAGGACATTTCAGATGGTGATATTGCACTACAGTCACTGCACATTTTATAATCATTCAGAAATACCATCAGGAATGTGTGTTTCTAGCACAATGGCAGAAACAAACTCCAAACTCTACTGCCATAGGGTATCCTGCAAAAACATGTTCCTGCACCACAGGATGCAGGACTAACTAAGCTGAAGTCAAAGTTGTTACCTCAGTGCAACAGGACGAGTAACGATTCTGATTCTCCTCATGCTGTGGTGTTACCACTGAATTCAGGTTCCTTCATAATTAGACTGTGTAGGTAACAATCAAAACCAGGGCAAAGTACATCTTGTAGATTTTATGTACCGTTTGAAGGCAAGAACTTTAGTTCTTAAGATTCTTAAGTTGAGTTTGACAACTTACTTGTTCAGTTTTGTTACATGCTCCTCGTTCTCTCTGGTGTGTCTTTGCAAAGCAACACTTGAAAGGTTTGATATTGTTTGACATTGTAGCTTTCTGAGAGGGAAACATCGCTCTTTCTAACCAATTCTTTGTTCAGGAGTGCACTAGCCTATGAAGTAATTTGAGGGCAAACTCCTTTAAGTTTGGAGGCATAACATGCAGTGCAACAGTCACCACCATCCTGCAAGAAATGTGACAAAACCAACCACAGAATCAGGGAAAGTTCTGAGTTTAAGTTGGTTCATAAACGTTACTACGCAAAAAGTCTATGCTTCGGCATCAATAAATCTGATTTACCGCAGCAGCTTCCTAATGATCTCCAAGGCGCAGGCATGCAAAAACTACCTTCTTATCAAAGAAGAAACACTTTCATTAACATTTGGGAAAGGATTTTTTCTAACAGTTGAACTGGTTGAATTTTTAGCAGCTATATACATCTAAATAGGAAAAACATCTACTACGGAAAAACTGGGAGGAAGTATTTCTCGTATATTAGCAAACGCAAGTGTTCAGACAAAAAAGACAGATGTTTTAAACTAAAGCAATACAGGAATCTCCCTGTCTGAAACACAGCATAGTGCTACTTCCGTGCATAATAATGAAATATCCCTTAACTGTAGCACTCACAAGGTTCTGTGATTCAGAAGCACTCTAAGTCATATACACCAAAATAGCTGGATGTGGCATGCTTCATGTCCGGAAAAATAAGCTTTTAGGGTTCCCACCTGAAGCAACTTCTGCTATTATATTTTGTTGATGATGCTGAAAGAGCAAAACCACCCACTGCTCCTTAGCATACTCTAGGGCTCCCACGGAAAACAGTGGGTCTTTAGGCTTACTAACTAATGAAGAACTGACTCATAAAGCAGCACACAAAATAAATAGCAACATTTGATTGCTGCAGTGTGGTCAAGAGTACACCAGCATTATTCTACCTTACCAGTTCTCCAGTGTAGCCTAAATCTTGCACCCTGAAAGCAACTGCAGTCTCTTCCAATTAGAGGTTTCTTGTCTGGTTTTGGTTCCAGTTTAGATCCCACAGCAGTTGCAGTAATAGAAATACTGCAACAGAAGTACCAGGGTGTACCTCTGAGTCCTGAGAGCTACTGCTCTCCTAAGCGCCATGGCTTGATATCAAGCGCAGGGTTTGATATCAAGCTACTTGGAATACCTGCAGCTGTTTGATAGCTAAGTACAGATTCACCATGCCTGAGGGTTAATCTCTTTAGCACTAACACACAACTAGATGGCTTGGACCTGGCCCCCGTTCTCATTCACAATGCACCCTTATTAACTCTTTCAAATCACTTACAGAAAGAGAGAGAGGAATTTTGGTAGAAGACCCTATCGTAAATGGACAGTCATGAACTAGCTGCTCCCTGTAAAGATGCTCAAAGGCCCTGCATCTCTGCTAACCAATGCTGCTTGTTCAATGTCTGTGTATATATCTCTCCCTAATACAGAAAAATTTACAGTAGTCATGATCCAATCTGTGGTAATTTAAGTGTCCAAGCGAACATGTAGTAGCAGTGTGATCACAGGAGTGACCTCTGATATTTCACATCACTTAATAGAATGTCTGGTAATTATCAACGAAGTGGCTAAGACCAATAGAGAACCTTTCCTAAAGGAAAAACACATACAGAGATTCTGGAAAGCAGAGCCACAGATACACTTACTAATAGCACCTGCCTTAGCTACAAGTACAGTTCCTTTTGATCACGGTTATTATCTCCACAGGTAGCGGCTCTTTTGCCTTCCTGATTTTCCATATTGTGTCACTAAAATACACTCTCAAACAGGTAGGTTCTTGTTTTTTAAGACAGTTGCTACAATAAAAGAAAGAAAGATGAAAAGTGATTTGCATTGTTTGGAAAAAAGATTCTAGCAACACCAGTACTTTGCCCTTAAGTCCTGCTGTAATACAAACTCTCCTCACATTTTCCCTTTTATCTGAAGATCTCAAAGCAATCGACAAACTATGTGCTCCATCCTTTGAAGCTGATGACGGTGGACACAGGAACAGAAAAATGAAGTAAAGCGTTATCTACATTCTGGCTCTGCCGTGGGAAAGGCAACTATAATCCCAGATGTATGAACAGAAGAATTTTAAGTAAAGACGGGGAATCATTAAAGCTGATGTTAATGACACCACCAAGATCTGAGCTGGAAACAATGCATACAATTCTGAGCACCCTTAAAGTAGAAAGATAAACTGGATCGCATGCAGGGAACTGCTTTTAGAGTGACCTAAGCAGTGGAGAACATGTTTTATTAGAAATGACAAAACAGCCTGGACACTGGGAGGGAAAAAGACATTTTTAAGTATAGGCAAGATTAGCACAACAAGAAATAGGAGTAAATCAACCACAATAAATTTAGGCTGGAAATAGTAAGATTGTTTCTGAGCAGTAAGATTCTGAAACAGCTTTCTGATGCTACTGCTAGGCTTTTAGTAAGACAAGGCTTACACATTTATGAAGGTAGCAATATCACACAGTTCCCTGTGGTGGGAGGGGTCCCCGTGTTTTCTTGCCCTGTGCTAGTACGTGATCATGTGGAAGTAGCAGCTTCTAACCTGCAAGTCCCCCTCAAGGTTTTAGCACCAAAGTGCAGCACTTAAGTCTACAAGGAGTCTACTCCTCTTTAATTCTGCCAAGCCAGAGCACTTTTGAAGGGAGAACTCATTTTTTCTACCTCTTCTTCATTTTGTGACCACATCTAACTAGTTTCCAAGGGCAGTGGGAGATATCAGCACCTTACTACAGGATTTTAACAAGGGAATTCACAGGGTGTTCTGCATGATGTCAGCTCAATATAGAGGTGATAATACACAACTTCAAATTGATAAAGCCAGATCTGTAAAAGCACATTCAACTTCCTTTTTGAAACAAGCTTTCATATTAAATACAGAAAACCAACAGGAAATGTTTAGGTCCTTAAGAAATCAGACTACGTGATCTATCATTTCCATTAGACTGAGCCAGCTTAAAGATGTATAACAAGAATTTCTAAAGTGTAGCAAAAAAAACCCCAAACTGTTTGAAAGCTAATTTTAAAGGCATTGATATTGGTCCAATTGGTTGGATAACATTAATACTAAATAACACTTAAGTAACTCTGGGTACATATAATAATTTGCCCATACACACAAAAATTCTTGTTAAAAACTTTTCATTCAATAATTGTTGAAACGCTCCACTCTTCTAACTGGTCTGTAAAAATAACATTATAAAAGATAAACAGTAAACAAGAAATAGTCAAAGTTTACTGATCACAACCCATAGGCTGAAAATTATCTGTCCAGCAAGCAAGGAAATATTAAAAAATAACAAATGCACTATCAGAAAGCAAAGAAAATTTATTGAAATATTTGCAAACCAAAAAGTGCTACATTCATAATAATTTATAATAAATATCTTTCTTATCTCTACTTTTTAAGTATAACAACTTACTGTAACTGACATGAATAATCTCAGTTTTGCATTAATATAATTCATCTCTACAGTGACACATTAGTTAAAGAGCAGCATTAAGCATAAAGTCCCATGAATGTAACCATAGTTGCAGTGGAGTGGAATATAATTAACCTTTACATAGACAGATGTGCAAAGGTTATGACACCTGCCACTTACAAAGTACTCGTGGTTGGTCTCGGGAAATAGGGTTTCCTGTAGATACTTGGCTGATTATTCTGAATCTGCACATATACGCATACATCATGTTGAATCTAATTTCTAGTACTTACAGCGATGCTTCATAAGACTGCACATTATCTGATACAAGCAAGCATTACAGATCTGTTTTAAATATATTCACCTTTCTGGTTCCCCTCTCCTTAATCCCTTGGTCCTTTGAGGAGGACATCTCCTCTGCTCCAGTCCAGGAGAGTGCATGGTCAATGAACGTTCATGCACCAAGAACTCATGGCAAAGACAGAACCCTGACTATGCAGAAGCAGAGATTGTACCCTCTGCAAGGGTATTCTATAGGCTCTACAAGGAGAGCTTCCCAGCTTCAGTGCAGTTCGCAGCAGGCTGCTGCAAGTGTGAGCGATTCAGGCCCAGCAGTGGCTATGTGGTGGGTAGGGTGCTGGTTGCTTGCATCTTGGTTAGTGTGCAAGATCAGTTGGGACATTAATAATAGTCAAGCAACTGATACAAGCGTGTTGGGTTTAGATGTATTTTTAACAGGGCTTTCGAGATGAGGATAGCTCTTGGTCCACCTTCAGCACGCACAGATTGAGAATGTTCTCTTGAAATATCCCATCCAAAAATTTGAAAAGATAGGCATGGATTTTGCCAATTTTTTCAACTATTCCATAAAGAGCAAACAAGGTTCAGAGAAGACATCATCTGTCTGGGGTACTGATGACAGGAAGAACCTGATACATTAGGAGCAGGTCTTGAAGAAATAGCTTTTGATTTAGCCACAATCAGGGAAAGACCATGGTTCAGAAGCTAACTACAGAAATTAGCTCTGTAATGACAACTAAATGCCATCATATTCAGCATCCCTGCAGATGGAAAAGCCAAAAGAAAAAGAAAATCTGTATCAGTGACATTTCAGCCCTTTAAAAGTTACCTAGCAGAGAGAAGGCTCATTAATGAGAACATCTGAAAGTAAAATTCTTGCAAACAGCACAGACATTGTTTAAAGATATCATATTAGAGTCTCAGAGTAAATGTATATCGTGTGTTAAAGACTGAAAGGACTACCAAATTAAGCTGGCAGATTTTAATAGCTGAGTAAGGGGAATTATTAGCAGTAAAAGAACATTCATCAAAAAAGTAAAAATCATATGTAAACGCATATATAGCCTAAAATCAGGCAAGTTAAATGTAAAATTGTTAAAGCAGGTAAGAGATTTTGGGGAATAACTTATTGCAGGCAAAAAAGCTAGTAATAAAAGCTTTTCTAAATACAGTGGAAGGAGGAAGCCTGCCAGAGAGTTGCTGTGATCAAGAGATAATCAAGGCAGAAAAAGGGCATCCTGCCATTCCCAAAGAAAGACTACTTTTTTCACCTGTGTTCATTGATGACAACATCTGAATATTCCCACACCAGTATGAGGTGAGTCTGAGAGAACATTTCAATAATAAAGGTTTTATAGGAAAAAAAACCCAAAACCCTAATCTGAATGGTAACAGATTTCCAAGACCACAGGATTCTCACGTAAAAGCTGAAAAGTAACTAAAAGAACTGGTTAAGAATATGGTTACTGCCCATAACCAAAACCTGGCTTGCTGTTCCTGCAAAGGAAGGGTTCCAAATTCTATGACACAAAAGCACATTGCTTGGATATTTCTTATCAAAGTAGTCCCCTTGGCTGCAATGCATAACTGTCTTGTGAGTGGGGCTTTTACACACCGCTTCAGAATGAATGCGGTGGGGCAGAACACACCTGTTCTACCGCACTGACAAAAGCTGTTGTTGGAGAGGTGCAGCATGTATTGATCACTTTTTCACTTTTGGAATGGTGATGGTAAATTGCTATAATCAGTACAGTTGGTAACAGCAATTTTTGTCTATCACTAGCAGTCTAAGCAAAAGCCAAATATCAAATGGACATAGGAACCGAAAGAAAATAGTCAATATAAGAAAAGAGTCACGTACCACACTATTGAATGACACGTACTCTGCAGTCCTCAGCATAGCAGAGAAAAGTATCTAAGAGATTGCTGCATAGCAGCAGCTGGCAAACGCTCCTGGCTATTATACCTCCTTGTTCTTAATAGATAATCCCTCAGAATCATACTTGAAAGCTGGCACCAAAAGTCCAGGGTTTTTGTTGAGGTATTGTGGGTTTTAGTGCTCTCAATCTGTTATTTTTGTGAAAACAAAATATTCCCTTTAAATAAAGGTAAATAAATCTAATAACACTCATGATGGCAGGAGAAACATGATGATAGATTTTTTTCAACATTGCTCTTTGATTCCACACTGGGGTTGAAGTGACAGAATCAAAACAGAGTACCTAGTACACTGGTTCAGTACACAGCCCATACCAGGAAGGTGGAAAGGGTCTGCTTTCTCATGTATAAATACATTCCTCTTCTAAAACAATTATAATTTTTCTTCTTCAAATTAAAAGTGAAAGAAGTAAAAAGCCAGGATAGCACATGTGAATATAATTTAAAATCTGGATCAGAACAGAGGGGAATTGCTAAAGTATATGTCACTAACTCAACTGAAGTTCTGTGGAAGAAGGTATCCCCAGCAGTTTGCAAACTTAGAATATTTGAAATAATATGGTTGGTTTACTAGACTCCTTAATTATACCACTTGCTGTTTTACATAAAAATATGAGACTCATTTCCATTGGTAAAGCTTTAACGAAAAGGGGAAAGGGGCTGCAAAAAAGCAGCAGGATTTATTTTTAGGTTTTCCTAATTAAAATTTAGTGAGGCAAAGTACTTGATATCTGAGCTTACGTCCCTCAGAGGATATTTTGCTTCTAATGTATTTAGAATGTTAAAAAAAAATACATTATCTTTAATATTTAAAATAGCAATACTACATACTGAAAAACTAATCATTCTCTTATTCCTTGTTGGAAAAAGTCAGTGCCAAAGCCTAGCTAAATATGCAACTTAATTGTCAGATCTTGCCCATCAAACTGAATATAATGATTCTAGTTTAGCAAAGGTGCAAAGGGATAAATATATGTTTCTGTCTTTTATTTTCCCCTAACCCCAGGATTATTGTACATAAGAAATTTGTACATGTGCGTCTATTTGTGTGCATGTCCTTCACTCTCAGGCTTTTATCTCACTTATAGGACTGAAAACTTAATGGTTTCTATAATCTTTGCAGAATATAATGAAAGATTATAAAATAAGAGATGCATAAATGGCTGAATATACTTAGTTCCTATAAGAATGTTCATAAACTGCTAAAAACAAGCCCCAGAGCAAGACAAAGTTGTAAGTACTACCAAATATATTTGTCTTTGAAAGAGCTCACTGGTATTATCATGATAACAGCATGTAAACGAAGGTATTTACATACAGCATTAAAATTATGAACATATCCTGTGATTTGGTGACTCTGTCAAATCACCTGAGAAATACAGAAAGGAAAAAGGGCAATCCATTTATTTAGTTCAACTGTAAATAATGATCTTAGTAGCATTCTTAGGGGTTGGTTTTAGTTTTTATGTCTCTATGTTTTGTTCTAAGGGAACATATTAGAGTAATGAAATATCTCTGCAGTAACTGGCCTGCAGTAACACCGAAATATGTGGTCAGTAGAAAGCAGAGTCCCAAGCAAGATAATGGGATTTCTCTTAATTTGATTTGGCACAGATATAGTTATCATGCCAGTATTCTCCTTGCAGAGATGCTACTATTTATGTTTTGGTTGCTAATTAACATAGTCACTTAGAGGTATATAATGCTGCTAGCTCAGCTACCATTCCACATAAATCTAATTTGGCCTTGAAGAGTGTTGCTAGTTCTATGGATATGAGGAATTGTCTGACAAACAGCACAACAGCCTAATGCATCTGGCAAAACATGAAGTTCTGCATCCCATTTGGTGCCTGGTACAGCAGAGGAAGGAAGAACAGTAGTCACTGCAGCTAACAAATCAATGTCTTTCACAAATGTTCCTCTGGCCATGGCAATTCAGTAATAATAAAAAAAATATGAGATTGAAAGGATATGAAACCTATAAAGAAAAGATTTTAAATTGATTTTGAAAGTTTCTGAACTAGGCATCAGAATGGATGGTCTGTGTTGAGGTAAATGCTTAGTCTAACTCCTAAAACTCTGTGTAGAGAGTGACATTTCAATTTTCCTCAGCTTTTGGAAGCTTGATTTTACAGCTCCAGAACTCAGTCTTGGAGAAGTACCTTCTAGCAGTTATAATAAAGTAAACAGAGCAATGATATGGGCAACACTGATCCTTACCCTCTGTGAAAAACAATCCGAAATCAGACACCATCCTTAGGAGAGAAATAATAATAATAATAAACATGACTAGGAATGACCTATTTTTCAAAGAGCAACTAGGAGCCTAAATTTTTCTACTAATGCATAGTATCACCGGAAAGCCATGTGACTTTAAAGCATTTCACAAGCAAACAAAATTATGCAGAAATAAAAATATAATATAAAAAACCTACTTAAACTGCCTTAGAACAGAATGATAGCAAAAAGTAATTTGAGGGAGCTTTAATTCCACTGAACTACCAGATCTTATTGAAAAATTGCACTGGTTTTGGAATTTCTCCTTTTAATTAGTTCCTGCATCCTTGCTTACAACTGTAACAGCACAAGGTTTGAGGGCCTCAGCAGAATTCAGCTCATAAAGCTCTATTCAAGCTCACACCAACATAATTTATGGCCAAACCCTGTGCTGTAAAGAACATAATGTTAATGATCTTAGAATCTGTTAGGCCTCTGGAACAACTGAGAATTACAACTCTGTCTGCATACACATTGGAAACTCCCCAAGATTAAAGCCTGAAAAATGAACTTCTGTCATGTTTCACAATCCGATTAAATATATCAGTGTCTCAAGGGCCAACAGTTAGGTCTCAGAATAACGGTCAGGTACAGACAGGAAGACGCAAGTGCAAGTACCAGTGTCCTAGCCTGGTCCATCCTGAAATCAGACCCTACAAAGATGTCACTTCATCCTTCTAAACAGGACACTAAAATGGGAACAACTTGTGGAAAAAGGCCTTTACCACGGGCAAAATCCTCTTACAGACAACCTTCAATTTGTGGTCTGTCATAAAAATACAGGAAGCCAACAGTGAGATTCACCCAGGTCCTTTTTATTGCCTTAGTATCACCATGTGTTAGCTATCAGTGTTCATTCTAGGATTTTATCTAAAGACCCTTCATCTATTAAGTGCCTGTCACCCATGTATAGAAAGACTGCCTGAGCATCATGGATGCCACTCCATTTTGCAGCTGCTTAAGCACTTTGCCGTGCTCCCCCAAGGGCTTACTGCAGTGGCTGAATCGCTTTCCTCAATAGTAGCAGCTAGAGAGGAGAAGTAATAGAACACGAACATCATAAAATATATTGATAGGGTAGAACATAATGCATAAAAAACAACAGTTTGCCATAACTAGCTGATCATTAATAATTTCTTAGTATACATTCAGTAGCAACAGAGCATGGAAATGTTTCAAACAACACACAGAGAAGAAATACCCAGTATGCAGTGACCTCAACATGTTGTCTATGAATAAGGATGCAGACCTAGTCAGTAACTTAAGAGGCATTACAGATCATTGAGTGAAACCGTAAGTACTAGATTGAATAAGACAAATGCCATGGTTCCATAGCACGTGTGATCAATCTGATTTCATACCCCATACGTATCCTTTGCTTCTGCACTGAAGAGCAGTGACAGTCCAAAACACCTGCTGCTCAGCAGGTAGGGACAAGATGTTTATGGTTGAAATAGAGAGTAGTGTTACAAGTCACTGGAAGTGCACCTTGTCCCTCCCTTTAGTAGGTTTACAGGACAGAAGCCTCCTTTGCTTCTGAGTTAATTCAGTTTTTGCTTTTGTTTTGGTTTTTTAAACACAGATGAAGGAAGTTGGTAGAGTCTGGTGGTAGCTGATAAGACCCATTTCAACATGATTTCTCTTTCAAAAACAGTATGTTGTAGATAATGTCATTAAAAAGGCTGCTTGGGGTATAAGATTTTCCTTCATGTGCCAGGACAAAGCATTTCACATCATAACAAAGCCTTAGTCATTGGGTGAGTCTGTAATTTTTTCATCATCATCGTTAGCCATTCTTAATTTCAGCACTACATATCAGCTTCACTTCTTCAGCTGACATAAAGGTGATAGTTTTATGTACCCAATGAAACCTGTTTGTTTACAGCTTATGGATCCAGATGCAACTGTCAGCTTATCACCTCTGTTCAAGCATTTATAGATCCAATAAATTTCTCCAGACTGAACTTCTGTAGTGTTGCACAGGGACCAAATCAAGTGAGCTTGTCACTAGTTGGCCTTGTCATCTTCACACAGCTTGGCAAGATTACTGCACATGTTCAGTCCAGTTCATAGTAGCTTTTATGACAAAAGTACAAGAAGAGATCAAAGAATTTATGTGACAAGCAGGATAATACAGGAAGATGTGAGCAGCTGATGGCAGCACAACAGGGGAACTTAAAGCACTACAATCAATAGGTAGTGACAAAAGTTCACAGTTTTAAAGTACAAATAAAGATAGTGCTTCATGATCTATCTTCTCTCCTGTTTTCCCAGTCCCAAAGGATTTGCATTTGGCAAAGATCTCCCTGACATTTTCTCTGTTATATAGTATCAAACCTTTCCCACTCATAAAATCAATCCACATGCCAATCAATGTTCTCCAGAGCTTCTGAACTTCCTGAAGAGCTCTGTCCACTGGGATTCTTCTTCTTCAACTTGTCTTACCACTTCTTCTCTCCCACTTTCTGGTTCTTGGTATCTTGGTCTGACAACCAGGAAACTACACTCTCTAGGACTCCAGAAGCTGTGAAGCATGCTGCAAAACCTGGAAAACCACCTGAAAGATACTTGAATGCATTCCTACCACCAAAAATTTTCATATGTTTGTTCTATAGAGTTTTCTGTTTTGGAAATTCTGTTGAAGAAAAAATTCTACAGTGGCAGGATGGTGTTTTAAGAATAAGAAAAATGATGTAAACCTTACAATTCTGAAAGAACAGATAAACGTGCCAAACTCAAAATTTAAGCCCTTCAAACCAAACCACTCAAGATCTGAAACAGCTCAAGATTTAAAATACTATTAGAAAACATTGAATTATTTTGGCCAAAGTCTCTTCAAAAAGTACATGAAACCCTAACTCTCTTGCATTACTAGCTGCGGTTAAACCAGTTAAAGTTTTCTTTTATGAGACTTACAGACCAAGAAGTAGCAGATAATCATCTGAATTTTTAGATACTTAGCCTGAAAAAATTACAAAATTCACCTATAGCTGCTTCTTACATTTCTCATATGATTGAATCTGTCAGGGATTTGACTTGCACAGTCAAAGTACTCTGTTATCACAGGTCATTTTCTTTCTCAAAGACAGAGCCTCATTTTTTTTTTCTCCTGGAGAAGAGGTCTTTAACATTTACAGTCTTTAAAGACTAGCTACGGACTTATAGAAAGCATTAAAGCCTTATAGAACATCACTTTATAGCTGCACGCACTATCATCAACACAAAAACACCTGTCAGAAAAAAACAACTCTATCTTTTCCCCTAAACCATGAGAGAGTAATTTTCAATGTAAATGAGACCTGAATATTTTGCTCTTGCCTGGCAAGAATCTCACATGAAAAGCAAATGAAGCAAAAAAGACTGACACTATTACTCACCAAAACCAGAAATGTCTCAAATGCTCAAACATTTGCTTAGGATAAACTACAAAAAGGCAAGATAATTAAAAAAAAAATCTCTTTTTTCTACTGAGCTAAGACAAGAATATTTCTTGACATGAAAACTGTGAATCTTAGCCTTATGACTTAAATGCTTGAAGGCCATACATATCCTTTTCACCTATATTTGGAAAATGACTAGAAAACCTGTGGGCTAACAAAATACAGTCAAGTCTTTAAATGGTAGCAGTAACTGCTTGAATGAGAGAACACTTAAGCAGAGCTACAATGAAATGAAGCATATGCTTGTGTGCTTGGCTGAACAGGGGCTAGCAATTACAGGCCATTACAAGGCAGGCCCCAGGAGGGGAAGGCATGCAGTATTTTCAGTTCAAAGTGGGCAATGCTTGCATCATAGTTCTACTATCGGGAATCCGTATAACATAACCTCAACCATCATCAATAATTTCTGTGGGAACAATGTTGCTAAGTCTCTTGGTTGCAAGAAGAAGCTACAAAAACATGACACTGAATACCACAAGAAACAGAGGCAATGAAAGAGATACACAAATGCATCATTTAAGAAACAGGCAATGCAAGAGATCCACAAATGTATGATTTTTCTGAAGTGTCATAATATTTAAAACCATTCTAATTTTTTTCTGGGACTTGACTTATAATTTTTGAACATAGTGAAGTTGGCAGTTGGCACAGAAGCCTGTGCACTACAGACCTGGTGGATTGTTGTTATTACCCACCCAGCACATCAGTATATCAGTAAGCAAAGAAATAACAAGAGTCCTTCCCTGCCCAAAAGAGGCACAGGAAAAATAAGTGAGTTTTAAACCACAGGAAATTTGAGAGGAGAAATGAAGCTTTCTGAGAAAATTGGATTTATAAGGATTATATGCATGTAAGCATGTGCATGTGTGTGTGTGTATATATATACATGCTCACACACTAGCTATATCAAAATAATATCATGCATGCCAAGTTGAGAAAAAAGAAACTAAGAGATGGAAGCAAGCAAAGGTTTCCTCTGCAACTGAAAAAAGGAAATATCAGTTCGCCAGAACTTTAAGTACACAAGGTATAGCATTTTTGGCAATATGGTTTATAGTATCACTTACAATGACAAAGATGGAGAAAGACATCATTATTCCATAGAAATTTCAACATCTTTTATTAAGTTTTTTATTCTAGAGCCAGAATCAGTGTCACAACCCAATGACTTCCAGACTGGCAGAGGCAGAACTGGTGAAAAGACTGATTTTGAGAGGACAATATATTTTGGAGACATCTTCAGTGGCACAGTCCTGCTAAGCCTCAAGCCATTCTTCTGGTGATGATTTTCTCTGTGGATGGCAGTACATAAAAATAAATTGTATTGTATCCATACCCAGAAAAGTAAAGACAAAATATATGTTGCAGTCTCACCATGACTCCTAATTTTTGAGGATTCAGAAAAACTGAAGTGATAGCTATAGATATTTTTCTATTTGTTAAATCACAAAGTGCTATTTTGAGGCAATTATGGAATGTACCTAGTGGTTTATTCTTTTCAAACACACAGGGTAGAACCACAAAAAATTCAAAAAGCTTTAAAAATATAAGTGGCAGAGCCTTACAGGGAAAAAGATTCAGGAGGTTCATACTGAAATTTCAGTTTTGCTCCAAATACATTCAGAGGATTCTTGGAATGGTTCTACTGGGCAACTTTACTTTATTTAGATGTGCAGTGTGGTTTCTCCTTCTCCCTAGTTATTATCTGAGAAATTTTCTTTTGAGCTGGACATTAGCACCATATCTCAGAGAAGAAAATGAAGCAACGGAGTTGCTAAATAACTTTCTACTGATTCACTTATGTATTTAGCGTCCCCACCTTTCAAAAATAAAAGTGCATGTACTGATGTTAATGCATACAGATAACCTCCAGAATTCAGCAGAACTGTTCACATGTCTAAAGGTGTATATGTAAATAAACATTTGCAGGCTTGGCTTATTATTACTGTAACACTTCCTAAACTAAGAAGGATTAGTTCACTAAATTGAAAAAAGAAGTAATGGGCTGAAAAGTAGAGAGATTCAAATGAAATTGTTTCAGTGGCCACTGCAGTTACTGGAAAGACTCCCATTAACTCCAACAGGTATTAATCAGGATCATATTTCAAAGTGTCTCAAAAATTACTCAGGCTTGGGGGAAAAAAAAAAAAAATTACTGACTTCTAAGGACAGATACAGCAATTTGTGTTAGGACACCAGCAAACTTTTCCATTTAAGTTATAATTCAGTAAAAGAATTGTTTTCTCTGACTAACATAAAAACAAAACATATAAATGTATCTATACACACACACACGCATGTAATGAATACTGATGCAAATTAAAACTTCCAGATTCCAGAAACAAATTCTATCACTTCTTTGTAAGCTGACATTGAATTTTCTCTGACCTCTCAGTCTGTAGCTATTGCTCCTTGAATGATAAATACATACACAAAAAAATACAACTGAATCTATAAGGCTTTTAGAACCTCCTTAGGCAGAAAAGTATTTACACGTCGCCTATATTTGTAGGAGTCCAGTTATAAAGGATTTTTTCTCTCCAAAGTCCTAGTTCCTCAGAAAATTACAGTGACAAAACCTTTGAACTCACACAACGCAGTAGCAAGTTCAGGGTCTGAGGCATTGTTTTAGCAAAGTAACCATACGCTTATCCACAAGAATAAGGAGAATTAAGTTTTGATGTGCACATAAATTTATTGCTGCTGTGAGTCTAGGTTTGAAGTAAATACTTTAATCCCTTTATTCTAGAAGCTACGTTTGTAGTAGTAAGGCATTAAGACTGACTTGCTTTCCTGAAAAATCTCAGTTTAAACTTTGTAAGAAATCAAGAGAGGAATTGTTCCATGGAGGGGATTACACATCCTTGGCTCTCCTGACCCCAACGGCTGTCTTACTACTAAGTAATTGGCAAAGCTAAGAAAATGTACAACTATTCTTTGGGCTTGATCATTTTAACGTAGAAACCCATCTCAGAAACTGTCATATAAAGTTATATTTTAAAAAAGAAACCACATTTTAAAAAGAAAATAATTATTAAGTCTAGTTTTTCACTAATCAAGCTGTGTATACATTTTCTTACTCACCGGAAAAATGCATAAAAAATAGATTCTCCTTTAGTCTTCAGGGAATTGTTAGCATTCTGCATTTACATAAATAGGATCAGCTCTTGGTTATAAAGCATATGGGATAACTTCAATAAAGCAAACAGATAGCAAAATATATCTAAATTAGGATATCAGAGTATTTTCATTACATTCATCTGACAAATAGGTTTCTATAAAGAATAAAGGTCCTTCAGCAGCATCAGGCAGATAAGGAGGCTGTTACCTTTGGGGTATGGTGCTGTGCTGCAGAAAGGGATGTATTTTGCTCTCAAACAATTGATGGCTGACTGTTCTTGTTTTATACAGTGTGGCTGTCAGGTCCCAGCAGCACTGGTTGCTAGTTATATTTTTCTACTATACGGATTAAACTGATGAATGTTTCTGAGATCTGCCTCCAAGTATTTCAGCTGAAAAACATGCTGAAAAGTCATAAGATTTGGTGTCTCTTGTGCATTTGGCTGTTAACTGACTATGTTCATTGGACAAATGACTTCTGTCTCTCTCAAAGTAGGATAAAGATGTTAGCAGGAAAAGCAAGTCCAATCGGTGGAGGATGGGGATAGGACAAATTTTTTAGGGCCTTTAGCAGAAACAAAGGAGAACAGTACTAACAGGAGCATTTTCCTTACCTATTTATATACCATATTTTGAGACTTTTGTATTAGAAACATCTAAACTGTGAATTTGAAGGAATGATTTCCTTTGTAACCACATCGTGCAGAGCATAAAACCCCAATGGTGCCAGATCTGCTTCAGGGGAAGGAGTCACTTGGACTTAATACTGCAATTTGCAACTTCATGACAAATAAACTGTGGCAAAGATCCCAGGATTTATCAGAAGGACGCCTCTGCTTTGTGACAAGAAATCTGGACATTTCCTGCTTAACACTGCACCTTTCTGCAAGAACTGAACTACCTTCAGGGGCTACCCGAGTTGTTGATCAGCAGATGAGTGCTGTGGGAAAGCAGTCTCACTGCCCTCAGTGATGGACAGAGGCATGCAGAGAGCGTGATGGAAGCAGCTCCCAGAGAAAACAGCGGGGGAACCCAGCTATGAACGCAGCCAGTGGGAGCAGCCAAGAGGGGGCACAGCCAGCAGGAACGGGAGCAGTTAACAACAGACTCCTCTGGTGGGAACTGATGGGAAAACTGATGAGAAGCAACAAGAGGCAGTGGCTAATGAGAAATACCAGGATCAGAAAAAGTCTGGAGAGGCCTCCTGAGATGTGTGCTCTGCCTTTTACTTGGTTATTTGCTATTCAGTGTATCAGTATTGCATGCTCTATTAAAAACAGGTTAGGCTGGTCACTGAGAGGAAGGCTGGTCACCTTCAACTGACTGCTGTCAGGAGGGATGTGGTATGCCTTCTCAGAGAGAAATTCAGCATGTTCGACTGCTGTGAGATCTTCTAGAGCACAGAGCAGGTCAGATGGAGAAGTGGAGGGGAATACAGTAAATAAGGCAATGGTAAGAATGTACCTTAAAGAGAAGACATGGCCAAAACTGAGGGGATTGAAAGAAAGATACCTTCCCTGATGACCCACAGGGGTCCTCGGAGAGTTTGCTGCAGTGCAGGCAGACATCAAAAGGTTTCCAGCTTAGGATAGGAAATGGAACATCACCCCAAAATGTCAGAGGACAGGACTCTCACTGAGAGAAAGTAGGAGGAAAGCTGTTTAAGCAGCTTTTATTTTCCTCTGGCTCAGGCAATCTGAGATTCTTTTACCTCATTACAGCATATCTCTCATGAAACACCATTTTAGAGACCCACCAGTCCTGCTGGTTTGAGCTCCACTCTAATAGGGAACACAGGTTAGCTCTACCTCCGTGCTTCAGCTGATTCATGGTCTGGTCCCACCTCTCTCACCAGCCTTTTAAAGGTCACAGAAACTCAACACCCCTCTCAGAGACAACCTGTGAGTGTGCCAAAACTGGAGAAGAGAGACTACTAGCTGTTGGGCGTGGGATGTTTGTCTTGTGGCAACTCTTCATGACATCTTCTCATGTTTCCTTCCAAAGGAAGTTCCTTTTGCTTAAGCTTATCTCACTTGTGAGTGAGAAAGTATCACTTAGACAATACTGAGACAATTAAATGCAATTTCCCAGGTTTCTGGATGATGCTTATACTTTTGTGGGTTGTTATGTAGTAAGGACCTCCAGAGGCTCCCATTGCAGTCAGTCAATGCCTGGCAGAAGGGTTACATAGTATTTATTGAGCCTTGTGAAGCTCTTAGAAAGCTATGGATGGGAAGCAACATATGAGGAAAACACCATATATTTCCCTGAATCAAAATGATACCTAATGGAGAGAAAAAATGGACAAAAAATGGTAGCTTCACCCAAGCCCTTTCCATTAATTGAGGCACAGGTTCAAAATTGAAATTCCTTAGGCCACTATAACATGATTCTTCTTCCCCCAAGCTAGGAGATGTGCTTTTTATACTTTAAAGAGGCCACTAGCTGTACATATTGATAAAGTGTTTCGTTCTCCAGCCCAAGGAAGATTTTAAACTTTCAAGGGATTACAGGATTTTATATTGTTAGTGGATAAACTTAATCTTCTGCTACCCATGTCCTGGAATCCCTAATAATGAAAAAAAGAAACCAAGGATTAAAAGCTAGTGGTATTACAGCTGTCAACACATCAGCCTTAATTTTTCAAAAGCTTTCACATAGGTACACTGATGTGTCTGGAGTCTTTTGCTGAAAGTACTTGATCAGTTTCACAGTGATAAGGTAACCAGAAGTTACTTTATTTTTATAAGTATAGCACATCCTTGTAAATACACTGGATTCACTTTAAATTCTTCCTTCTGAGTTATAGGTAGTTGGAAAGATATGGTCATTTAGGACAGAAAGGCATTCAAAGGCAGTCTGGTATTACAATATTGACCGGTAGTTTGGTATGTCATAGCATCCTGACAGTTAGTGAAAAGGGGAAAATGAAAAATGTGTTGTGAGGCAATGATTACCTCTTTCCCCATAATGTTGAAGTGGTGAAATAAATCCCCAAATCAGCAAATCACAGTGCTTCCTTTCTTGTGCTTCAGAGCTCCTTGATTCTGCAGGGAGGTAGAACAGCGGTGAGCTACTGGGACTCTCCCAAACCGACGTTAACATTTACACTGGATATTATGACATGACTGTGGCCAAAAAAAAAAAACCAGGGTGAAGTTCATGTGAGAAGTAGTGTTGTTCTCAGCCTTCTGGGAATTGTACTGTGACAGAAGAAAATCTTTAAGGAGAGGAAGGCCAAGATACATTTTTTACTGCTTTCGTTAATTTTTTTTGTTATTTCAAGATTCAAGTTCACATCAAGAAGAAAAGAAGTTAAAGAGATGAGAATTCTTAAAGTGTTGCGATCCTACAGTTCTTAGATTCTCAGGGAGGTACGTTAGAAAACAAGCCAGCTTCATGGCCTATATACACCAGTCCATATTTCTGACACCATTTTAGGGGATATCTACCTAAAATGGGTGCATTCATGTCCCCAGACACAAGCAGTGGACATAGTCTATACACAACATGCACAGCTGCATGCTGTACCCACAGTGGCAGAAATTTGCATCCATACAAATTATTCCTATAGCATGTGGCTGAGCATTAAAACATAACCTCCTTAATGGCCATTAAGGTCAGGGATGGTTTAGTGAAGCCTGTCCTAAAAGTCCAGCAAGTAAGCGTGCTCATCTCAGCTGCAAACAAATGGAGACTCTGTAGCTGCATATGGAACCATTTGATAACGGAGGGAAAAGAGAGAGGAATCAAGAAAAAAACAGTAATGTGTGGGCAGGGAAGCAGGCCTACATAGCCTAGCTCCAAAACATTTGCAGGATACCTCAGTAACTAATTCAGCTGCCCACGGGAGAAAACTTAAGAATTATATAGAATCACTGACCCCACTGGAGGGAGAGCACCAAGGCACCTCAGGCAGCTGAGAAAATACAGAACCTCTTCTCCCTGACCCTATGTAGTGAATAATCATCAACCTCCAGTGTAGAGAAGGCAAAATTTCCCCCTTTTCTCCACCCACCTCTAGCAAAAAGACTCCTAGGCAGCTACCTAAATTGAGTATTGAAGTTTCCTCTCACATACTCAGGTTATTCTTGGATAAATCAGAGGAAAGTGCTCAAATAGAGCTGTGTTGGGAGGAAAAAAGAAAATAGACTTTGGAAAAATCTTCACATCTCTCTTTTACATTGATCCAAGAAGCTAACAGGCAATTAACTACTGCAGTAGTACACTGCCACCTAGAAGAAGCACTTCAAGACATCACAGACATCCCATCTGATTATTAAAGAGCAAAGATGCCATCACACTGGCCAGATCTTTGCAGCTTGACCTTTGAATATTAAGTTGTCACCAATACGCACAACTACCAGACAAATGCTTAGCCCAGTGAGAGACATTATAATTGAAAGACGATACAGACTGATGCCAGAAATGTAGAATGCCTTTCCTATTAAAAAGTTAACCTGCATTGATTTACTGTATGTGCATATCTTGCTATTGTGCTAATAAATTGACAAAAAAGCCTTCGAGGATAGCCAAAGAAAATAAACTTCCTATGGAGGTTTCTGTCTGTGAAAGCCCTTTCAGAAATATAAAAGTGCAATTAAGAAAACAAGGACTCAACAGCAAAATATCATCTTAGAGAATCAGAGTGTTATTCCACATTTGCTGTTCACAAAGGCTAACCTGTATTGCTTTGTTATTGGGGCTTTTTTCCCTAATAGCACTGTTCTTTACCTAAACTAAGCATCCTGTGAAATGATCAGTCCATCTCAGCCAGGGGAAGTAGTCATGCAGCCAGGGGGAGTTCAACATTTTACCTTTGGTCTATGGAGCACATGAGGAGCACATTGACATCTCCATACTGATGTGAAATAGGCTACAAGTCTACCATTAGTGTTTTTTCCCCATATAATCAGCAAGACACACATCACATAATTAGCAAGAAGAAAAAAAAGAAATCTAACTACATTATACCACCAAAACCTCCCTGATCATCTGATGCGTCTAAAGATGAGAGGTTTAAATCAGAGTCTACTGCAACAGAAAGCTTTGATTTTCACTGCTTAAGGTATTTCTAATCAAAATCTGGACTTCCTGGGAAGTCCTGCACACACAGCCTTAACCTCAATTCAAATACAAACACAATGAGCTCCTGGTCAGAAACAGCAAATGACTTAAAGGTCTGGACCTGTCCACAATGCAATCTAAAGCAGTTTCATATAATATATAATGGCTGTACCTCAACTAGGAGTTCCATTTCACTTTGCTTTGAATGCCTCCCTGTACAACTGAACATCTTAGTATTTGCATTTACTTTAATACATATTGTCAATTTTCTTAATGAATTAATTCTCCCTGTGAAACAACAGAAACCTTTTGTCTTACGTTTGCAATTGGTCACTTAATTAAAAGATTAAATAAACTTTAACCAAGGCCCTCAAATCATCTAAAACAATGGAGAACTTTTTTTTAAAGTATTTTCTATTAAACCAAAATAGTGGAAGGTTGCCATTTCTTATGCACCATCACTTACAGTCTCTGTTTATCCCTATGAAATCTCTGCAAAAACACAATATACTATGTGTACAGACTAGATAATGCAAAAAAATCTCCCTATGAATATTTACACCAACACAGCAAATACATTAGTGTCATTCAGAAATTCAAGGATTCGATTACTGAGTGCTGTCTAATATGGGAATTATGCCACAGACTAGTCTTGCATCATATAATAATAAATTCAAAGGAACTCTGAGATGAAATGTTTTATCAGAAACAATGATGATTATGCTGAACAGTGCAATGAACCATTCACTAGTAATTCTGATAGCGGGAATATGGGACACTTACATGCTTTCTGAACAATGCAGATTGTCTTTTAGAAATAGGTGAGCTGCTCTGGCTAAAACATTTCTTTCCACCATACTACTGCATAAAAACATGAAAACACAGAGCTCCAGGGGGCTTTGAGAGGTCACTGCACAGCACTGATCGCTGCACTGCCCAAGGCAGGATCAATTATACTTATCTCATTCCTAAAACCCTTTCCCATCCCATTCTTAGAGAACTCTAACAACCCAAAGCTCAAAACTCCCCAAACAGTACATTATTATCTTTGCTTTAGAAAGCATTCCCTAAAGAATCTTTCTTGCTGTGATTTAAGTCTATTACTTATTACAGACACCACAGACTCGTACATAAACTTTTCCATTTTGCAATAATCTTTATGTACCTAATTATAATCATGCCCTCTTCAGACTCCTCTTCAACATAAAAATCCTGAAATTTTAAAATCTTTCTTCACATTTCATGTTTTTAGACAAATCTTGCTTCCCTTTAGGCCCTCTATAAATGATGGTTCAAATCCTTCTTGAAATTTCTTGTCCCCAAACTGAAGAACAGTAGAAGGTTTGTAATGTGCATAGTATAGCTATAGTCTCTTCATTCAAGGCTAGTAAAATGTGTCATTTAGATATACTCTTTTCATTCCAGAATTGTGTTTGATCTTTTTGCAACAGTAGAAGACCCCTGATTCTTGAGCAGTTTATAAACTGTCATAATCCCATTGCCTTTTTCTGGGGGGAAAAACAAATCTGGGTAAATGGGATAACACAGCACCATTTATTCCTTTTGAATTTCATCCTACCTTTTCAGACCATTCTTTCTTCGACTGAGTAAGATAATCTTGAATTTTAATCTTGTCCTGCAAAATGTCAGCTATTCCTTCCACACCGTTGTTTCCTTCCAGCAAATCTTATAAACTTACTCCCTGTTCCATCACATCTTTCATTACATCATCATTCATTATGTTTTACTGAGTAAAACCAAACCAAGGCAGTGTGAGACTGGATTTCAGCCAATACTTCCTTAATTTTGACCATGAACTGTTCTTTGGTAACTATTCCATGGTTATCTTATCCGAACAATTTTTCATCATTTGTTCTATTTCAGATACTTACAAAACAGGACTAGAATATTGCCCATGGGCTCCTTTTCCTGTCGTTGTCGTCCCCCCGCCCTGTTTTGAGAAGCTTTACGTTTCTTCTTTTCCAGTCTTCTAGTAACTCACTCATTTTCTGTAACTCTTCAAAGTTAAGTAACGGTCTGAGGCTACAGTGGTATTCCTACACTAGACTAGATTTCACATCTTTCTATCTATGCAAAAGGAAAAGAAAAGGCATTTAAATGTTGCTAGTTTTCAGTCTCCTACCAATGGTAGTCGTCTGTTCTGTAAATACACTAGAGCACGAGGAAGGCTCCTGTATTTATAGAATGGCTTCTGGGTATGTGTGATACTGAGTTCCAGGGGGAACAGGCCACCACAGAATTATGTGGGAGGTGTTAAGGAGTGGAGGCAGAGGGAGAAATTGCAAGTTCTTGCTTTTGATAGGATATTTCTTCTTTTTTCCTCCCTCCCTCTAATCACTTTGCCTTTGGGAGGATGCATAATAAAAAACTCTAGGTGTTTCATCAAGGAGTTTTTCTGACCCTCTGGCCTTTTGCCACAGAAATCTCCATTGAAAATGACAGCACAATCCATGTTCAGTGAGCAATAGCAGCACCTATTCCACAAAAATATAAGCAGACTGGTAATTAGGGCAAATTTTCTCATGTACCCTCTCTTTCTCTGTACAAATTGCCAGTAGCCATTAAAAATAGTCTGGTTTGTTAAATCTGAGTAGCAAACATCTGTCAAAGAAAAGGTATCTCCTTAATAAATGTTGGTTTGGTTGGTTTTTTTCTTTTCCCCTCAAATGGGCTAACCTTTCAGGTTTTTTAAGAGGCACTGGAGGTTGTTTACCAAGAAACTGCAGGGAAGAAGGGTGCTTTCATTTTTATGTCCAAATATTTCATGTGAACTTTGTACCCCTTTCATGCTCTCTATTCTATTAAACTACCTATTAGTGCATCTCAGACTCAACCAACCTCAATCTAGTTCTATCTGTAGTATAAAACCTTTGAGATTAGAGAGGAGTGAAACATGAGTCTAACTGCATCAACAGTTCAGACTCCAGCTATACAAACTCATACCTGAAGACAAGCACCGTATCATTTATCTGTTACATTCTTGACAGAAAAACAAATGAAAACCAAACATATTGCCTACCCAGACTCCCCACCACTGCATTCTTTGGGCTTTGAGTGTGTTGTAATAGAGAATTAACCTACCAAATTGTAGAAAAATTGGGCCACAGAGTGCTCAGAAATTTGAACTGCACAGAGAACAATAATCCATGGGCATGTTGAAAGGATGAAGTCTGAATGAGAACACTGCATTATTTATAAGCTAATTATGAACATACATATTTTTTATCTCTGCACTGTGACCTGAGGCTCAAGTGCCAAGGAGCCTGAAAAGACATGATGGCTCAGAATGGAATTAACTTTAAAACGAGCATTTTCACAGCTTCAGGTCTTTTTATGAGCACCAGCAAGGCTAAGAAAAAGAACACGAGCAGGGTGATGTCACTAGAGGAACTTTTCTTTCCAATAAAACAAAATTTAGAAAGGATGCCACACCTTCAAACATTAATCCATGCTTGAGGACAGCAATAAATAACAATAAAAAGTTATTCAGTGCTCAATGCTTGAAACATAAAGGATATATGTCTTTCTCTAACACACAAATTGCAGCTGAGAGGTGGGTGTCCAGATCCCTAGATTTTGACTCCTTGCCTCTTACAGACAACTCATCAAGTTTCTTGATGAAGATTTTGTGCCACACCACAGTTACGCCCCTTCTTCTGGTACACACTGACTGTCTACCCTCACATTTGGAGCGAGGCAGTCTCAGACACATGCTTTAAGTCATCACAGCTCATCTGAGAGGAAGCAACCACCCAGTATCCCTTACAGAAGTAATCTTTTACTTTTTCATTGCGCATGCTTCTGTTAGTAATGATGCTCTGCTGAGATATTCAGTAAGATGAAAAGATGGCTGTATTCAGAGGATGAAAAGGAAATGGACAATATGTTGCCTACAGAAGCACAGAAAAAATACAATAATGGTTATGACACATGACTAGGGGCCTGTTATGGTCAGAAGCAGCCTCCAACACAGACTTCATATCCTAAACACCAGATCTAGAATGCGTTGTTAGGCAATATCACAATATAGCCTTGACACTCTTCAGATTCTTCTCCCACACTTCCTAAAGTACACAAGTCCTCTGTTCATGAAATTTTGTGCCATTTCATAAGGAAACTGTCTGGAAAACAACTGGTTTTTCAAAGGATCTTAGAAAAATCAGTGACACTTAAAAAAACCACATACATACTATCATATCCTGCAGTTTCTTCAGTCAGCTGTTAAAAGCCTAAGAAACACTGCAACCCTTTACATGAGTAATTAAGAGTAATCAGGCATGCACTGCAACCTTACACCCGCCTATTCCTAGACTACATATCTTCTCGCCCACTGTAATCCTAAAGGCCATCAGTGGGATGAATATGGCTACAGCCCTAGTATCGTTGCTTGTTCTTTGCATGTACAGCAACCATGGGTCACTCCTTCCCTAGTCATTTCCAAGAAAACATACAGAACTGGTTGCTATTGGCCAACTACCAACTGCAAAATTAAAAACCTGTGTGCCAAACTGGCACAGCTGCCTCAGCCACTATATGCAGACCTGCCAAATAATAGCTGCCTCACCTAGGCTGAACTGGGATGCATCAGAACCAATGTCAAAAGCATGGTTAAGAAGCCATTTTTTCCCGTTGAATGAGTTCCTCTTCAATCACCACTTAAAAACAATTGATACAAAACATAGGACACAGCATAAACAAAACCATACAGCCAAAGACTATAAAAACTTCTCCCTGCAGTACAGCCATACCTCAGACAAAACTACTAATTTGAAACACCAATATGCCCTCAGAGCAAAAAAGTATCTTAGACATGTATTTATTAGTATTAATAAATTAAACAACATATGCACCCTACAGATGCTTTGAAGCATTAGAGTATGGAAGAAAAAAAAACACTTCATTTTGCCTATACCTGCTTTTTTGTTTTGTTTTAAGCAAAGATTGTTTTCTTTCCCCTAATTTTTTCAGGAAACAAAAATTTTGAGTTTTTACGTTCAAGTTGCGGAAGCCAGAGACAAAAAGCTACCTTTTTATGTGAGATGTTTTCTTTTAAGAAAAAAAGATTGACATTTCTAATGGAAATAAATCCTGAACAGATCTGACTAGGCTGTGCAAGAATCAGTGAAGTTATCTCAAAATGTCTGTCACTAGATTATAACAACTGCATGACTCCCATCAAATTTGTCTTAATTTCTTTTCAGGAAAATAATGGTTTGAGTTTTTTTTAAAGTCAAGAGTATTTAGATTACACTGTCTCTTTCAAGTCAAAATTTGTCTCAGCATCTGTAAGCTTTTAATTCTTTACAATATCACAATAGATTTCTTTTCTAAGTAACGCCCAGAACTGCTTTTTGTAATGAAATAAAAGTTACCAAACTTTTTGTTTGCCCTATGGACCAATAAGATGAATTACAGCAATAATTCAAAGCGCGATTGCTTCCTGCTACCTTAATCACAATCAGATAAGAACAGGCAAAAGTCATAAGAATTCTATTTGGAATTCCGCTGTTGGCTTTTATCTATTGCTTGACAACCATGTGCAAGAACTTTTTTCTTCAAACATCCTCTTTTTCCCTCTTTGATTGTAGAATTTTCAGAAAGGCCTTTCATCATCTAATCTACTTTTTAACAATAATAGTTGCAATTAACTTTTCCTAAAATGTATTCTGTGGCCATCTTTATTCCTTACATGAAACGTGCCCTTCTTAAAAAACAGCCGTGCATTCCTCCAAGGAGAAGACAGCAGATATTGTAACTCTGCCTCTGGAGAAGGGGACACAGTTTTCAGCCACCACCACTGCCACCCCCTTCCTGAAAGAACACAGGCAAGTCAGGCAGCGATGCCATGCTTTATTTCCCCATCTGTGACGTGCTTCTTCTTACAGAGTCTGATATATATTAACTAATGGGTGTAAATTGACTCATATTGTAGAAAACACCACAGAAAAAGTCTTCAGTTTTTGCTCAGTCTATTAAGTGTGTAGAGTCCTACAGCATGTACTACACTCTTATGCCTCCTTCTGCCTAAGCAGTACACTCTAGTTCCTGATAAAGATTCTTCACATTACCTAAAATCTAAAAAAAAAAAGATTATTTAATATGTCTTTGTGTTTGTTTTAATGAAACTAGTGAAATGTAATATATGGTAAGATTTGCCATAGGAATAATGGTAGAATAACAATCCTCTTGCATGAAAATTCCTCCAGGTTATACTGTTGATTGTTTAATGAAACGAGCAGTGACTCCCTCTATAGGGGAAAGCTATCCCAACAAAAATGCACCAGTTAAGCCTCATCCTCCATCTTTGTATCTTAATCTGAGGGTGTCATTTTGCACCATTGATTTTTAAGCAGAAATCCCCACTGAGCTCAATGGGGTTTTCTGTTCAAAAATCAATGGCACAGTATGGCTTAGGGTATTTAACACTGGACTCTGCTTTAATCTACTTTCCTTCCTGCTTCTTTAGCATGGGGAGAAAATTGTTATTTTTATGTCTCTATTGACTACATTTTAAGAGATTAAATTAACAAGACCCCACACAAGTACCAAGAGTTACTATTTTTACTGTTTTAAAGATAAACCTTCTTGATACGTTAGTTTTCCATAAAATGTCACAGTGGTAGACAAAGTGCAGTTCAGCTGTGTTGTGGGGGAGAAAGCAGGATGCGGCAGACTCGGATTGAGTACTAATACACTGGGAAAACTAAGAGTCTATTGAAACCAACCTAGAAATGTGGTTTCTTTCCAACCCTGTGTATTGCTTTTCAGTTACTTTGTAGTCAGGGCACATAAGAATTTGTTTGAAGGATGTTTACTGTACTTTCGCAAGCTCCTATGTGTGATGCAGTGGTTTTCACTCAAATATAAATCTTCTGGCTGTCTATAGAGACTTTGGGACTATTGGGACACACACACACACAGAAGCAATTGCTTCTTACTGAAGAAAATTAGAAATGTCATTTTTTAGAGTATTTGTTTTTCCTACAGAAGAAAAAGGTTTCTACAACCTCGTTCAATTAACTTTGTAAGGAAGAAAACATTCCTAGAGCTCCTCCAACTGTTTCTTGTAATTCTTCTTAATGGCTTCCTTATTCCACAGCCATGCCAAAGCGTATCCCTTGTCTTGTCCTGTGGGTCCAAGGTTTCAAGTCATTTTGATGGACTTCAGTCATGAATTGGTTTAGCCTGTATCATTTAGATTGGATTCCACCTTATCCCCAGTGAACAAACAAGGCTGAAAGGGATTGGGTTCTACGTGGTCTGATACCCGTTTCTTATCAGCTCAGCTGAAGGCACCCTTCAACTGAGGAATTAAATTAGGAATCAGGAGCAAATATCTTCTCACCACCTTGGAATCTAAACCCTAAAATATGTTTTAGAAAATAGTACAGCCTTGTTCATGGGCCAAAAAAAAAGTAAACATATAGATTCAGAAGGAGTTTTGATGGACGCTGGAATGATGTGGAGGAATCAGACACGATTTTAAGCAGATTGCATTGCTCTAAAGGGACATTTATTTCTCACAGTAATGGCAAGAATGAATTATCCTGAAAAAAGCCAAAAACTCACAATAGTTACCAGTAACTTTCCTGAGGTAATTCTGCTTAACCCACCCTCCAATTCCTCCTCCACAGACAAATCTAGCAATTGTTGAGGCTTTGGGGCTGCAGGGACATACACATAGGGAAGACAAATATACAAATATACTCTTTGCTTTAGAAGAACTACTTTCAGAAGCAGAATGAAACACTCGTTACAACGTGTGCCTGCTCTGATTCCATGCAAATCAAAGGCAGCCTGTACCAATTTCATTGGGAGCAAACCAGAGATGCCTTATAATACTTCAAAAGGACAAATCGTGAAAGATCAAGAATCAGCTTATCATAAAACAGTGTTTTTGTTAACTGTAGTAGGCCTCAGTATTCATATTTGGCTAAGGATCTTATTGCATCCTTGATTGCATGTCTCTCCTTTGCATTATGCCAGTTATCTATGCAAAAAGAGCAGTTGGTAAGCTGACTGTTCCCCCATGAGCTATTTTGGGAGCTAAGACGTCTTGAAAAGATTCTGTAACCACATCTTCTGATACTTCTTCAAAACACTTGAAGCTATATAAAGGTGGGATAATTTTAACAACAAATATTTGATCTCCTAAAAGTAACTGATACAGCATCTAGTTATATAGCTCATCGTTAACCAAAACTGGATTAAAATTAATCACAAACCACAATTTTCTGTGCTTTCCTGTAGGACTCTGCTCAAGAGAGCTGTTTTAGATCAACTGTAGTCAAGCAAGTTTGCTGTCACTTGGTGATATAGTAGCATCTAGTCAGCGCTAGATGTAGTGTTCATATTGTGAATAATGCTGCAGGCACTGATGCCTTACCACCTCCTGAATCGAGCACCGATGTTATTACACTTTGTTCTAATACAGACTTTAGGGAAACAATACAGAGGCCATTATTTCTGAGACTATAAACACAGCAAGAACAGAAGGCTGGAATTGCTTGATAGACCCTTAAAGTCAAGGGTCCTACAGCAAATCCATAATACGGCTATTGTTCCAAGTTTTATAACTAGTAGCTGATAGTAAAGGTGTTGTTAAGAACTGGTTTTCCAAAAGTTCCATTTTTCAAAATTCAACCAGTCTTCTACTGTCCCACTTGCTCTGAAAAACAATGCCCATATTTCAATAGGAGCTTCCACATGAGAAGTTCAAAGTACTTGCAGAGCTTAATTTGTCACACTTAATTGCTCACTGTCCTAGTAAAATATCTTACCGTCCTAGTAAATGTCTCACTCTGCTAGTAACACTGTGAGATATTATCCTGATCTTAGACAGAGGGAAAGTAGGACATTAAACAGGATGTTGTAAGAAGAGAATCCAGATCTCCTTATTAAAGCTAGCTAAAATCTAGAATTCCCACTACACAGAGAAACTTCAAATTTTTATTCATTTAAATAATAATAATAAATCCTGTCCTACTCTACTTCCCAAATGCCTAAGGATTTTAATAGGTTTCATGAAATTGTGTTTAAATTTAACTTTCCCCATTTTAATAGTATTGTCTTGGTATAATGATAGGACATGCCCTTATTTTTCTATTGCTTTAGGTCCACAAAAGCAGCTACCTCCTAATATATACTGAATATTTTTCCAGAAGAAAGTGTTTCTCTTGGTGGTGTAGTGAAACTGATACTGCCAGTTACTAAACATTACTATAGATATGTTCAAGAAACAATTGAAAATAGTATTAAATAGAGAAACTCATGCTGCAGAGCTAATTATAATAATTAAACCAGAAAGGCATTCAGAAGAAATGAAACTTTCAAATAAGGCTTGCAACAGTTAGGGTCAGAAAAAGTGACAAGGACTACTGAAGAAAGATACCAGTGTATGAGCAAAGTACATACTCTTGGGAATGTCTCTGAAAGAAGCTGTTTACAAACAGCCAGGCAATACCCTGTGAGAAACATCTGCTTTGCCAGCAGCAAGCTATCAGTAGGAAAGATGAGACTGCAAGTAGCATATAATTTCCACACTTTGTGTAAACATGTGTATAATAACCACTCACTCATAACTGTCTCTTCCTTTTTCAATCTTCAGGAGGAGGTAGCCAAACTACTTGTCTGCAGCTGACCCAAGTCACAGAGCAGAAGTCCTCTTCACATGCTTCTCTGCAAAACTTCCACATCAAGAAATGTACAGCTGCAAGTTTTTTGTTTTCCTTTTTATTCTTTGTCTTGTGGATTATCTGCTGAGAAAAGGAACACATTCAGTATAAGCCATCTCAGGTGTTTTCCTGCTGGTAAATACATAGCCCATCATTTCTAAGAAAACCCATGTGATGTTAGGAAGGAACATCTTGTTACAAGACAAAAACCACAGCCATAAACAATGACACTTTCTCAAACCAGCAGCATCCATCCCAGCTCCAGTTCAAAATCCCTACCAGAGTGCCTGAATTTTCACTTTGTACAGCACCGTATAGCATGATAAGCACTATAGCGGAATTAATGACCCAGGTTTTGAGATCAACATATTAACATCCATTTCTTCAAATACTCTATTCTCTTCAGGAAGTCAACAGGAAAGTTTAAGTTATTCCTCCATTCTTCCCTGCCTGTCTTCTGAGAGATAGAATTGCAATTTAAAACACAGCTCTTAAGTTCTAAGTTACCTATAGCTGTGCCCTAGAAAGGTGACACGATTCACTTCTAGCTGCTTTTCTAGGTCTGTAACATATCAGCATGGACCAAGATCTCTCATAACAAAGGATTGAAAAAACCACAACAACGTATTCAAACCATGAAATACACATGCATGTAGGTTCTCTTGTACTTTACCCACTAAGCTGCTGCATAAGGACAGCGAATTTAAATAGGGACTATTTCTACTGCTGGCTTCCCCAGTAGTATTTTCTTCTGCCCTTCCAATTCTACTGCCCCCATTAGCTGTGCCTGCCCCTTTCCTCATTCCCACTCACTACCTAACCAAAAAGGCCACAGTCTGAGGCCTGCTACAAACAACATTCAAACCTGAGCTCAGAACTCTGATGTCTTGGAGGTGACCTTGAAAACGCCTTCCAGGAGATTCAGTCTCACAAAGTAAAGACTCCCAGTTTTTCACTGGGAACGCTCATGTTGCTCCTGAGAATTCGCATTACAAAGCTCAAAGTTTCAATGTTCACCTCTGTAAGCCTTGTACAGTAAGACTCATAAAGCACAGGAACAATGGATAAATCTTCTTCTCAAATAAATTAACTGAAAATATCCTAAAACATTTTATAAACTGGATTTTCTGTCTAAAATAGCATAATACACAATGATGTACCAGGCACATCAGTCATTTGGAATGACCTGGACAATGATCCTCACTTTGGAGTGGCTGCATCACTCCCAGCATACACAGTAAAATCTTTTTATCACATTGCAAGAGTTTCAATGAACAGAGCAGAAATTTGCAAACGTGGATTCAAGACATACAAATAAAGTTTTGTTTATCAAATGACGGATGTCTCAGAATTGCATCCTTTTTAGTAACGAACAATTGCACAGTGTTACAGGACATAGTTTTGTCAATCATTGGATGCTATTAATGTTAGTGTGACTAATGAATAATTTAAACATCTTTTTAAGTTATTCTGCTGCAGGAAGATTTAAAGACCCTCTTTTTCTTTTAAATGATATGAAGCAAAAGTAACTTGGACATATAATGCAATCAGTTTTATAATTGACAAGCATGATTACATTTTTGCAATAAAATATATGCCAGTACCTCAGCAAATTATTGCCTAATGCCCTATGAATCTGGCATTAATGAAGAAATTGAAAAATAAACAACAGCAGCAGCTTTAAGTACAAAAATCATCAATGCATATTTGAGACTAATGTGATTAAGAACATGATGTGTGAACACAGATTGCTTCTTGGTTCAGCATTTCCCATTTTCATACAGTTTACAAGATTGCACAGGTTGTTTTTTACTGAATAGCTAACCTAGTTTAGAGACGTTACATGCCCGTTCTATTTTTTAAGCAGAGCAACATTTATATTCTTGGGATTATATTCTATTAGTGCAGGCAGATGAATTTTTCAAACTTGTTTGCCCTGGGATTAGATGAACACAAGTTTGCAATATTTTAAAGCCATCTACACAATTTGAAACTAAGTGAAAGCCTGCAGAATTAGAAAAGGTTCAAAAGGAATAAAGAATGATTCTCCTTCTTGCCAAATGGGAAAAGATTAGACGGTATGTAAGCAATGACCGGTTCTTAGCCATATTGTTTCAAAACTAGAAAATTACTGGCATGAGTTCAGAAGTGATTTAGTGTAGAAGCATCAATGTCTCCTTTTGGTTATTGAGAACATAAATAAAAACTGTTGGATTACCTGTGAAAAATAGCCCACATACCTTACTTAAACTTCTTGGGAGGTGGACAATTTCATACCTATCCAAAAATATAACCCCTCCCCCAACAGCAGTGTCATATTCACCAAACAGTGAACTCAGAGAGTTTTCAAGGGCTACATCTGAAGTGCCTCAGAACTCATTTAGACAATTTTATCCCACCTCCTAATAATGCAAGTTGACATAGACCATTTCAGATGCCCTTAGGACTAAAGCCCAGCTGGCTACATATCTCCCAGCAGGCCAAGCACTGCCCAAGGAGCGTCCACATTGCAATGCAGGACATTGCCAAGTCATTCTACCCTAGAATATCTTTTATAGCCAAACAGATTTAAAAAGCAAGCTGGCATAGAGGAGTCTGGTAACACTGTGATTAATCACCTGCTTCCCAACTGATGCCATGCAGGCTGCCTTTTACAGATCACAGAGACTATAGCCCCAAGAGAAAAGCAGGCAACCGCAACACCTGTATTTTTTACAGGCTAACAAAAATGCCAAAACCACCAGGCAGTTAGCTTTTGTGTGGGTTTCTTTGAATCCCATTTTGCTGTGTGTATACATTAATTATATATTAATTATACATAATTTCATATGTTATAAATGTATAATACATTAGATATATACACAAATAGGAGTAGGAACGTAAATATGAGTTTCCTGCCATCCAGCTGACAGTTCTAATTAACAGATTCAGCCTCTCCGTCTTCTCATTTCTCTCCCCACCAAGCCAGACAATATTGAATTAATAACACAGTCTTGGTTTCAAAGAAAAATACTGAAAGACACCACCCCAAAATACTTCACAACTAAGGCACTCCCCCATGCTGGAGGAGACTGAGATTCAAATCCCTGGCCTAATATTCCTTTCCAGGTGAATACTCACACCAGTGGACAATTTTCTAAAATGGAGTAAGAAATTTCCTTCTTGGTATGTGTGTAATGACAGAGCTGACTTTATCCACCTAACTCTAGAAAAAGATCATGTTTGAGACCTAAGAAGAGACAGCCACTTCTGTCTTGCCTAGAGACAAGCTTTGTTCTATTGACAAGCAGTACAGCACTGCTCCTCTTTTAACGTTCCCTAAAGCTTTATGTTCAGTCTCTCCTTGCATGTATGAATCTTACTACTACTCCTTATTTGAGATGAGGGTTTCACGCAAAAGAGCATACAAGTCCCTGTGTGGATTTAGCCCTTCATTATGCTCTATATCATTTCTCCTTTCAGCCTTCAAGGCGTTTAGACTGTTTGCATTTTGAGATGAGATTGTTTCTTGCTACACTGTGTGTGGTGTTTTGCTTCATGAGGTCCCATGGTCATGATCAGCTGCTACCATGATATGTACAATTTCTGTTCAGAGAGGTTCACACAATGATTTCTTAAAAGCAGTCTTCACAAACATACATATATTAATGGATCCTTCTGCCAATGCAAATTCAAGCTCACAAAGAACTTAAGCACTTCTGTAACTCTCGAGTCATTCATATGACTCTGACGGTGTTACTGTACTGGTACCAATCTCCTGTATTTGAACACTCCCAAATTACAGGTCCTGGTGAAGAGAGACTGTGTTTATCCAAAGAACATTTACTTTTTTCCCCTGTCCCCTGGTGATCCATATCTACACTTACCAAGAAGCACTGCTCCTGGGAGCCACAGACCAGTTCAGTCTGCATGGCCCATCTACTCACAGAGATCTCAGCAACTGCAGAAACAGTTTCAGAAATACAGCTCTGCCTACTGGGAATTGAACAGAGACCACAAACTCATTTTCCACAGGGAAAACAAACAGTGAGTGACAGCAACGAAGTAATGTAAAATTCACATGCACAGATGACAGAATGTCTCAGAAACAGTTTTACATATTTGGTCTCATGAAACTTTGCACCTTCAAATTGCACCTCAGTTGAAACATGAATACAATGCTACTTTCACATTGGAAACAAAAGCAAAAGTTAAATACCTTACATTTTATATAAAAAAAATTAACTCAGAAAAGATAGCCTTGTGCTTAAAAATGGGCTACTTTTTCAGTGAAAATAATTTCTTTTGAACACAAAGTGCATTTTCAGAGGGTACTCCATATTACAGAGCAGACGAAGCATTTTACCCTAGTTGTGCAAATTCTTAGACAAATGCTTAACAACATGTGCATAATTCATTCTCCAAAGTCTGTCTCATGAATGTTAAGCATGCATTGCTAGAAATTCCTAATTATATACTTTAAAATTTTGCTGATCTCTTGCACAATACTACCAATCATGCTGATAGGTAGCAATGGCAAGATTTCTTTTAAGATCTCATCTGTAAATATTATAGAACCGTTTTGCTGTATTTGTGCAGGAAGACATGGAACAAAAGAAAGACTTAAAAAAGATGACCAGAGATCTAGAAAACAGTATAACTTTGCCCAGAGAAGAGAAGATAGAGGTGATAGTAATCTTCAAATGTAATTACAGCCCATTACATGCAGGAAGATAATACTGTTCCCATGTCCACTGGGACTAGGACAAAAAGTAATCAATTTATGTCGCACGTCATATTTAGACTTTAGAAAACCTTCCAATGCTGAATAACAATGAAGTGCAGGACTCTTTCTGTGGAGTCCACAGAATGTCTGAAAGAAGTTTTTATGAGAATGCCAAGCAAGAGTCTGAGAGGAATGTTTTAAAGATATTTCTGCCTTTGATATTAGCATATGACCTCCTAATGTCCCTTCTTCCAATAATATTAGTTTCTGTTTTTCCATGCACTAGTAGAGGGATATATTCCTTAAATTCTATTCTACCACAGGATCTTGCTAATATTACAGGATATTAGAAAACTATAGGTGACACTAAATAGCAGTTATATGGGTAAGGGGTATGAGCACCTCATGGATAACCATCTCACATAGATGTCAATGAGTATAGTTCACACTACTTTGAACTAAAATTATGTTAATTGAGAATTTGTCCGTATAATTACAATCTTTCACCAGAATTGCATATAATAGTGTGCCACAATTATGAAAAACATAGGTATTAATGTAAAACATTACAGCGAAATGTGAATCCCTCAGGAATACTATGACATTGTGAAATGCCATCTTAGACAAAATTAGATTCTAACTTCATAGGCAGGTTAAAAGTCATTCTTCAAAGGCTCTATATGATCTTAAATTACCTAAAACCTGTACCTTCAAACTGAGTAAGGGGGGAAAAAACCCAAAGGTTAACACATGAATACCAAGATTCAGCTCTTGCTAGTGTCCTAAGCAAGAAAAACTGTGATGTTTTCTTCTTGCTGTGCTCTCTGCAGATTATGGTATGTATAGGCAGCTAAGTACAGAACTGAGAATGACCAACATCCCCAGCTGAAGACATGTTAAGAACTGAATCTTGAGAGACATTTCTTGTCTGATCATAGCTGATACTACAGAACTATATAAATACAGCAAAAACTCTATCAGCCAATAACCATTTTCATTGCTGGTATTATCGTATCATCTAAAATCCATAGCAAACATTAAGGATCCATAGGGTAAGGAAGCAACATTTATCATATAGCTTACCATTATAATTAGCAAAGGATGGGAGAAAAAAACCTATCAATACTACTCTACTAATAGAAGAACAGAAGAACTATGTCAGAAGCCTATCTCTTTCCACTGACAATATAGGGAGTCTAAGTCAGATAACTTAGAGGTCTAAAGCAACACAGGGTATCTCTTTCATCTCCACTGTGATTGGATTAGCAAACTGCCTCAAGTCATCCACTCAGATTTTCAAAGTGGTAGCTTTGAAAAAATCAAACCTGGAGCTCCCTATAAATGAACCTAGCTTCCTCTCCCTATTTAATTTACCTTCTAATAGTCTCATATTGTTCACATACACTTGTTTACATTTTTTTAATAAAAATAAAGAAAGCAGTTTTGTTAATGGAGGCTGTGCTGGTTTTGGCTGGGATAGAGTTAATTTTCTTCACAGTAGCTGGTATGGGGCTGTGTTCTGGATTTGTGCTGGAAACAGTGTTGATAACACAGGGATGTTTTAGTTCCTGCTGGCCAGTGCTGACACAGAACCAAGGCCTTTTCCAGAGTCGAGGCTTTTTCTGCCTCTCACCCCACCCCACCGGCGAGTGGGCTGGGGGTGCACAAGAAGCTGGGAGGGGACACGGCTGGGACAGCTGACCCCAACTGACCAAAGGGATGTTCCACACCATATGACGTCATGCTCAGCATATAAAGCTGGGGGAGGAAGAAGGAAGGGGGAGATGTTCAGAGTGATGGTGTTTGTCTTCCCAAGTAACCGTTACATGTGATGGATCCCTGCTTTCCTGAAGGTGGCTGAACACCTGCCTGCCGATGGGAAGCAGTGCATGAATTTCTCATTTTGCTTTGCTTGCGTGCGCGGCTTTTGCTTTTCCTATTAAACTGTCTTTATCTCAACCCACGAGTTTTATCACTTTTACCCTTTTATTCTCTCCCCAATCCCACCGGCAGGGAGTGAGCGAGCAGCTGTGCGGTGCTTAGTTGCTAGCTGGGGTTAAACCACGACAGAGACCCATCTTGCAATCTTGTTGATGTGTTAGTCAGGTAAAACCAACATTTCCAAGGCTGAGAGCAACATTTTTTCCAGCTATGTCAAACTAAAGCACTGCCTTTTGCAGATTGCAACCTATTGCCTTAACTTATGTGACATTTCTCCAGTTCACTTCAGTGGGTGTTCTGCCTGGAACAGGAATAGACAGCTCAGGGAAGCAGGAGGTGTACGCTTCAGTTTTATCTCATGCAGCACGCATACCTAACTGTAGCCATGTCTCTAGTCCTAACTAGTTTGACTATGATGATCTCAAATCCATTCTAGTCAATTTTTGAGCAAAGAAATTGAAACAGTTTCAGAAGATGTCAAAACACTTGATCTGAAATATCTAAAAAGCTTTTGAGTTTTGTTCTGTTTTGTTTTTTACTACAAAGTAACATTTGATTTTAAAAAGTTAAGGGATAGCAAAAAAGCACCCTACTGCATTTCAGGTAAATAAAATACTTTGGACAGCCTGGAATGCATTTAGAATAGAATAGAACTGAAACATTAGTTGCATACACCATCTCAGTGAGACTGTGTACTTCTCAAAGCAGACAGTTTCCTGCCGGCAAAGAAAGGAACAAGTTGGGACTAAAAGGACTAAATGGGATCCTGGCTTGGTTTGTTGCTTTGTTTGTGGGGTTTTCAGGGTTTGAGATCTCATCTCAACTTCACTAAGAGGATTACCCCATGAGATGAGCTTTCCTGTGTGTCTTCATTCTTCTCAGCAATTCATGTTGACATCAAAGACTCCTCAGACAGAGTGGATGGAAAATGGAAGGAGAACTTGCTCAAAAAATATTAGAAGAGTTTTGTCCTTTGTTTGACATATGAAGAACTCAGCCCAGACTCCCTGCACAGTTGCCTAGTGAGTGTGGCAGGCAGTCTATCAGGGATAATTCTTCCTGTTTTCATATGAGCACGGTTAAGGCTTCAGAATTATTTCTTTGGCTTTTTTGTCACAGAAGGGAGCCATCGACTGTCAGTGAATCACTGCATTTCTAAATTCTCTAACTGAACACCGCTCCTTTGCTCACTTCTGCAAATTCCCTACTGTTCATGGTTTTACTCCTGTGAGGGCACTTTGTGGTTAAAATGCAAGCACCCAACTGTACCGCTGTAATTAGTTACAGCCAAACAGGTGTTTCCATCACACACCCACTTATTCAAGAGTTGAATAATATTTCTACCCAAACTGACTTTGGCATAGTAGATCCTGCCTTAATGGAAAAGTTTCTTTTTCTCATCTATGGAAAAATATTTTAAATGTTTTTAAAAAATCCACTCAGTCATTTTGTCATTAGAAGTATCAGTTTCAATAAACATTAATGAGAAGCTAAGATACTTATTTTTAGAGCAGAAGACATTTATCCTGTGTCTACTTTCTATTCCAATTACACCAAATGCTTAATGATGTAAGTCTAATCACTCCCTGGAACACATAGTGCTCCCATACACTACTGACAACTCTCCATCACTAGAAGATTGTAATCTGACAATTTAGAGGAAAGATTTGTTCCAGACTTCAACTATTTAAAAACATTTTATCCATAAAAGTGCAAGTTCATGTTACAGATTTTACAAATAACCCAATGCTTCTTTTTGGACTAAACAGTACCTTTAGTGTCTTCCAATATACTTTCTTACAGCTGCATGTCATTGATCAGCTATGGGATTTAATTCTGGTAAATTTTTTAATGTATCTTTAAAAGCCCTTCAAGTGTCAAGAAATCACTGCTTTCTAACTTTTACTTTCTTTCATTGTCATTGACATTTAAATAATGTATCAAAAATATGCAGCAGTCTCACTGAAGAACACGTTTAACAGATATGTTTCCTCCAGATTTTTTCCCTTTCTCCTGTCAGAAGTATCCTGGTATTTGGTCTGTTTTGCACTGCCAGCCTAAATGTGATTGTGGGTTATCAGTTATCATCTGAATGGATGAGACCCAATGAAACCATCACTTGTGTTTGTAAAAGCAACTGTGTCTGGCGTTCTGGGGACAAATTTCAACCTTTCTAGTTCTTTGGAGGAAACACTATAGCAATGGGGCTTTCCTATTTTTTCTAATGAACTACAGCAATGGGAAGGGAATAGGGAATGGCTTAAGGTCAAATCATGACATTTCTGATGTTCATGGAATCTCTGAACTAGCTATTCATTCTTTGAGCAGAAAATAATCGCAGCTGTAAGCCTTCACCGCCATGGCTGAACTACAGAACCCACTACAGATCCAGAAATCTTTGCCATTGCCTCCAAATTGCTATGGGATTCTGGAAGCTGTTAGTCTATTTAAATAAATATAGAATATATAAAAACTGCTTGAAAAACACTGTCTTATTATCAAAAGTGATGTGTCTCTTTCTTGAGTAGCTACAGATGGAGACTTTAGTTTTGGTATTTGATATACACCATGGGAACACCTCATGTCTATGTATATCTTATAAAATATACTTGCCACTGGCTTTTTAAAAATCATGTAAAACCTGTACATCTAATTTGCTCATGCAAGTCCATGTGTAAGATTTGTCCATATGCACATATCTATTTCACAGTTACCATGTCTTACAGTTGCATACTTCTGAGAATCTGCTGTAAGCCACACAACCAAGTTCAGTTGTAGTATACTGTCAGCAAGGTTAGACTGCAAGTGAATTTACCCTCTCACCTTTAGTTTTGAAAAAGAAGCCACAAAGAAGTAATTCACCTCCAGTACATCCTCTGGTAAGGTGAAGCCTTTTTTACCCACCTATAGCTTGAGAAGCTGGGATTCTTAAATTTGACCTAAGAGCATCACCAATTCATCCAAGACAGCTGGACAGTATGAGAGTTCCAACAAGTAAGAGTCTTCCTGCTAGCACTCTGCCTGCAACTCTCCCAGAGTATTCTTAACGAATGCTGGGTCAGCATCACACCACCTGCACCACCAGCTATTCCTCCACCAGCTGGTTTGCTCCCATGCAGCCTGCATTGCCGGCCCAAGAGAGAGAAGGCTTGTACGTCAGATGTGCAGCGGCCAGCAGGCAAAGAGCATTCCAGCTCATCTGCTCAGCCTCTAATGCCTGGCATAGCACATCTGGTGAAATTAAATGGCATAAGGAAGTTTCGTACTGCTCTCCAAGGCAAAAATCACCTGTAGAGTGCACTGCCACTAAACTACAACCCACTCCTAAAATGGAAGTGAGGGGGAGCTCCCATTCACTTAACTGGCAGTAGCAGGTTGGAGCTTTTTTAATCTGTAAGGTGAATTTAAGCTTCAGAAAATTGGTTGAAATTCATAATATCTAAATTAATAGAGAGAAATCATTTTCAGTGTATTGTAGGTTATGCCTTTCCCTCTCTCTACTATTTTTTATAAACCACTGTGATGTGTCATTGGGGTATTTACTGCTTAGTTACGTATATCTAACCTCTTTGAGGAAGAAGTTTAGTTGTCAGGCAGCAAGTATCAAGGGGGCTGATAACAATTTTCTTTTAACTAGAAATTGACAGTCTGTATTAGTGTCTGCTTTGAGACAAGCAAGTTAAAACCCACCTGCAGTCAAAAAGGAGGGACTCTTAAAAAGTTCCCAGCAGCATGAGCTAATTTTCATTAAATCAGCATTGTTGAAATTAAAATGCTAAATACTTGCTATACAATGATGACATTCCCATTATGTTCACTATTTCTCTTTCCTTAGGAGAAAAAAAATGTTTATGTGTAAACTGGTGCTTAGAAAATGTTCGGGATTGACAGCTCCAAGGAGTAAGGCCCTTTATTTATGGACAAGAAAGGTTGCATATGAAGAGTAGCAACAAAAGCTGCTCCACTACAATTTCTCAATTAAAATTCCACTTGTTGGCACCTTTCCATCTTTCAGCCACTGCTCTAAGCCTGATCATACCTTGATTTTGGGTAACATTTCAAGCACAAATGCCCATCTTTGCGGCAGATTGCTGCAGTCCCTAGCAGCAGTTGGCAGATGAGTACCAGAACCAGGAAAAACTTCTACGCCAGACCAGTGCACAGAACTGCCTATGTGAAAAGTAAGTATTTGCTGAAGAATTAGGTCATTTCAAATTCACTTTTAATTATTGACTAGATGAAAGAATACTGCTGATACACAGATGACCTCAATTATACTTCTGTTAACGCATAAAGGAACTCTGTAACTACTTCCTACTATTCTGCACTCAGACAAACACTGATTTTGGCAAGAACAGAAGTTTGGTTGTGTGAGCGTTATACTCTGTATCCTTTGCTTGGCTATTAAAATTGGCTTGGCTATAAACCCACACAATCCAATACTACTTCCAAACCCAATTCTCACAGACAAACAAAAAATCTGGACACAGACTCAGAATCATCCTATACTGGCATGAATGTGGAAGTTTAATGAGTGATCTGGGCACACATGCACACACTTTCCTGCTACAGTTCCCAGCTTGGATATGGAGATCCTCTTCCCTTTGCTCCTCCCTAGTACAGCCATAAGAGTCAAAGAGACTGGAAGATGGAGGCCTAACTGCCTGACAAGAAACCCATAGCTGTATAGACAACAGTGAATATAAGCAATCTATCACTAATCCCAAAACAATCCCAACAATGAGCTGAGCAGCTTCCTCTGCCTAACTTAAAACTCCTTAAAAAGGGCTAAAGCAAGGACTATAACAGCCCGAGGATGAGAAGCAAGTACTGAAGTAAATGGAAGAGCTACCAGCCTCAAATAAAGAAAAAATACAGAAGGCAACCAGAACAAAGAACTGGTGGACACCCAGCACAAATAAAAGCTCTCTTTGAAAATGTTCAGTCTCTACAGCTCCCAAAATATCTGGCTAACTGACTAGTAAGAGCTTGCGAACAGGGACTACATATCACTGCTTAGATTTTTTTTCAGTTGTTTATGTACCCCATTAAACTATTTCATTAGAGGACAGATTGTCTTCATATTGTTTGCTGCTCACATTTATCACTTTGGTAACATGTTGGTATTTAGAAAATAAACAATATTCTGGCTTAACATCATGGTCAGTGTCTCTGCCACACTTCTGCTTGCTGCTTTGCACAAATCTGGATGCAATAATTGTACCCCTTAATCCCTTTTTATACAGCTTAAATAATCAATAGCAGGAATAGCCAAGGGTGATCTACCTGGGCCACCTATTGAACACTCCTATTAGCGGAAGTATCTGAAAAGCTCAAGAGCAAGACTGAAGGATGATTAAAAGTTTTGGAATACCTTAAATTTGTGTGTGTGTGTGCACGCACTGAAATAAAATAAATATGGAAGTAACATTTCATTTTCACATACTTAAATTTTTTTGAAGCCCAGTTTTGAAACAAAATCTGTTTCAAGCAAAATCTTAATTTGTTTCAAAATATTCAAAACAAAATGTCATCAAATCAATTTTTTTTACTTTCTGACACTTTCTATTCAGCTGATGCTATTTCCACCTCCGGTTTGAATTTTCAATTTACTTTTGCCAATCTCACACTGCATTTTCCACATTAAAAACTGCAATCCCTTACTCCTGTATCTTACTAAGACACCCTCTATATTCCAAAGTAAGAACTCCAAGGCCTTTGAAACAAGGGATACACATTTGGGTATGTAGGGAGAAGGGTAACATCTATGGGAAACGTATCTTCTACGCTACAAAGTTATTGTGCCTCCTACAACAACAGACACTGACAGAAGACCTTAACATAGAGTCAGTAGTATGTGTGAGAAAGAGGAATACTGAATAGAAGATTACTGAGACATAGCAGACTGATTATTGCAACATTCTGCCTGCTATTATCTGAAATATCAATAGAAAGCTCAATGCTACTGACAAGATGGTTTAGTAAAATTTTCCCCAGACTAGTACAGCAAGAATTCATAGAATCATAGAATGGTTTGGGTTGGAAGGGACCTTAAAGATCATCTAGTTCCAACCCCCCTGCCTGGGCAGGGACACCTTCCACTAGATCAGGTTGCTCAAAGTGCCATCCAACCTGCCCTTGAACAAAATTCGCTGGAGAACTTCTGAATTAATAATAGAGCAATGTTAGTTAAATGATCTAAAAAGTATAATATATGAAAGTTTTCCAGAAAAAAAAACATTTGGAATGCAAATTGTAGCAGAAAAGTAAACTATAAAAGGAAATGAGGGTTTCCTTCAGGATGACTATGTATTGCAAATACTTTCCCAGAACTAAGAAAGTATTGTCTTGTTATAAATTACCCAGGAGAGCAAGAAACTCATAATAAATAGAGAAACCACCAATGTGTGGCTCAATGAAAGGATAAGGTAGTCTTGATAGTCCTGAAAAGATGAAATTATTTACCCAGCACCTGGAAGGAAATAATATATGAATGTTTTCCAGAAAAAAAACATTTGGAATGCAAATTGTAGCAGAAAAGTAAACTATAAAAGGAAATGAGGGTTTCCTTCAGGATGACTATGTATTGCAAATACTTTCCCAGAACTAAGAAAGTATTGTCTTGTTATAAATTACCCAGGAGAGCAAGAAACTCATAATAAATAGAGAAACCACCAATGTGTGGCTCAATGAAAGGATAAGGTAGTCTTGATAGTCCTGAAAAGATGAAATTATTTACCCAGCACCTGGAAGGAAAAAGAAAAAAACAAAACAAAACAAAACAAAGAAACCCACAGATTTCCTGAAAAACTATACAAGCATCTGGGTCAATGCAAGTTTAAAATAAAGGATTAAGGGCTTAATCCAATGCCTACTAAAGTCCATGGAAGTCTTTAAAAGGTCTTAGAATGAGCCCTAAAATACAGGGAACTGAGGTAGAGTCTCAGCTTATTTATCTTGTAGTATTTTTACTTGCAGCTGCATGCCTCTCTCCATACCTGCTTGCATCTTTCACACAGCCCTATTTTTCACCACTTGTCTCCTTAAAAACACCTAGCTCTATCATAGAGGAGAACATATATGAAAATACGATGTGTACCACAGATCAAGTGGCTAGGCTGGATAAGACAACTTGGAAAATTACACAATTCATCATTAGGATGGACAAAATAGTTCTTATAAAATAATTAGCCCAAACCTCCTCTAGAAACTCAGACTAGACGAGTCCAAGATAGGCTTTTCTCTTCCACTGAGCATCCTGGGTTCTCAGGCACACCGAGCCTAGTCAAGCTGAGTAAGAGCCTTTGCCAAGCAAGAGGCAATTATTTTGCTCTAGTCCTATAAAGTAGAACTATCTGGCACCTGTTTACACTTCAGTGCTTCCACTAGTCAGCACTGATAGTGCTTGTCCAGTTTGCACAGGGACTTGACACCGAGCACACCTGCACCAGGTGGATCTGTGAAGAACATGTAATAAAAACATGGGAGCTACAAGTATAGTTCTCCATATACTCTGCACGCTCTATGGTTTTAATTTCGTACTAAATTCTATGCACGTTCCTTTGTAATCCTGTAGCATGGTCCACAAAAGAACTGTACACAAACGGTTGTGTAAGGACACAGTGCCCAACAAGGACCAGGCCAGCCCTTCCATGGAAAGGGTGTTCCTGATACAAGTGGATTGAGCAAGTCCATTGGTAATAAGCTGTTAGAGAAATTGTGCTTCTCCTAGACCTGACAAGCCACTACAAAACTGAAAAATCTTGTGAAACTAAGCATTGTGAAATCTTGTGAAACAAAGCAATGGAAAATTTCACAAAAAAATGTATTTTTCACAAATCATACAGTCCTCAGTGCACATATAGCACTATGTTCTATCAGAAAGGACATGAAGTGGCACCAGTATTGATACTCCAAAGCAAAACAAGACCTGACATCACAGGAAAGAATCTGGACAACTTGACTGACAACCACATGACTCCTAATTCATAACTGTGTAACTCTATCACTTCAAAGGGAATTTATGCCAGCATAAAACTGGAGTAATGTAGCAGTAAATCAAGCTCAGAATTTAATATTCATGCTCGTTCAGCTCAATTTTACTTAGTGCAGGTGTTCACTTAATTTTGATGATAGGATCCGAGGGGAGGGGATAGTCTGCAGTTAATTCATTTCTACTACCTAGTGGTCTCAAGTCACTACAAGACTGGTCCTATTTCTGTGTGCTTCAAAGATTGCTGAATATCTATTTTCTTTTGTCTACGATCTACAATGCCTTCACTTAACCACTTTTTTTTCTTAGCTACATTTATAGTATCTCAAAAGCAGCAGCTAAAGGTACTAATATAATAATTAAAAGACCACACAGAGGTAACATAAAAATAAAAAGAAAAAAAAAAAATCAGGACAAAAGCATACAAAGAGCTCACAGAAGAGAACAAAGACACAACAACAGACAGCAGCAGCTTTAACTTGACTGCCAGTTTTCTATAGTGCAATCAAATCCATTGTCTGCAAGCCACAGGTGCACAGCACATGGAACAGACAAAAATGCAATGGGGAGTGATGACAGTTAACTTCCGAGCCCACGCTACATTCATGTCAACATTCATTTGTGCATCTGTTGTGCTGAATTTTAGTCTTTAATTTCTTTTTTTTTTTTTTCCTCCTGATTTCAGAGGCATTTAAGCAGCTGAGGAACTGTACCAAAAATGCAGTATGGTAGAGAGGGTCTGGGCGTTAGGAGGAAGAAATCTATTTGGGAACACGAAATGTGAAGACACACTCTGTTTATCAGCCAGGTAACCCACCAGTTGTGGCTCTGGTGATGGTGGATATTGTCAGTTCAGCTGCAAAGCAACTGCCAAGATGTTAATCAACTCAATTATCAATAGATGTGTAAAAATAAAAATATGGATTTTGTGTAGAGTGGAAAAAAAAGGCCATATGGGAAAATTATCAGATGCATTATAATAATGAATGGTAATATTATTATAATGGTTGATTTCACTGTTTATCACAAACCAGGTCAGTATGAATTACACTTGGATGATGGTCTTTTGCTCTCAGATGTTTTCCCCATCAATAGGGCACTTTTTGAAATTAGATGCAGGCTGACCTCTTATTCTTTGTTTTCATCACCCTCCAATCAGTGGGAGGAAATTAGCCCCCTGGGAACGTTTGATTCACATTGGCTCACTGTGTTATTTCAGCTGTGAAAGATGCTAATGAGCTAATATCAACTTTCCTAGCGGAAAATACACATATGTCGCTTTAAATTTTTGGCCAGGAACCAGCATTTCATCATTTTAGGCAAGGTCTATCATTACACTGCAGCAAAAGAAAAAAAAAAAACCAACAAATTAAAGACAAGTTCAATGCACCTAAAGGGCAGAATCTCATGCAGTCTCCTTCCAATACGTAATGCAGATCAGCAACACATAATTTGCTGTGGAAATTAGTTGTCAGATTATGTTCTGTGTTTTCCCATTTGGCCAGAACAAGGCAACATCCCAAGAAGCTTTGAGGATAATTAATTTCTCAAAGGAAAAAACATCACTGAAAGGTTTCATGTGCTCCTGAGGAACTCACCTGTGACCCACAGACAGAAAAACAAGGGGCCTAACGAAGGGCAAGGGCACACAAAGGAGAGAACTTTATAATTATGAGTTTTCAGTTTCAGGGGAGAATCCCCGTCTTTCACACATACAAATAGAAAAACCAGCTCACCCTAAAATAGCAAGGAAACTTGCAGGCTTTTAGAGGAAAAACAATTTCAGGTTGACTACACCGTTTTCATTTTTTATTCTTGGGAAAACTTCTGATGAGGTTTAAGATAATAAAAGCCCCTGTTCCCTTTTTTCCCTACCACAATTGTCACTCTTAGGGAAATTTAAGTCAGTCCCGCTACAAAAAGATTGGTGACTTTCACAAAAGTTGTAATGCTTTCAACTTTTCCAAAATAAAACATTTCATTTAGAAAAGAGGACATTCCATCATTTACTAAATCTATTTATTTTTAACAGACTATCAATTTGAGCCTAAATCTTAAGCAATTTTGAGGTTTCATTTACTAAAGTTGGGGTTTTTTTTTTCCCCAGTAAGTACACTGATCTTCTTCAGATAACTTTTTTAATTTCAGAAGAGGTCTGTAGCACAATAGTACTTGCAAAGTAAAGTATTGATGCTTTGGCATGGACTATTTGGAGACAAAGAAATTTCTAAGTTTTCAAGATTTAAAGCAAGGTTTAGGCCTTTTCTTTCTTATTTTTTACCAGCCGACTACCTCTCACACATTCTGCATCTCATAAACCCCTCTGAGAAGACTGAAATACAAGCACGTGAAAGAACAAAAAGAAGCTATTTCACTTACCAGAACAAGAGTAACATACAAAAAAACTTGAGGGTGATTTTTCTCCCATGACACAAAGACAAGCTTCTTTATTTCTAGTGCTTAAAAGCAACAACAAACAAAGATTAATTATTTGACTAGATCTGACCAAAAGGTTTAATTGAACACACCAAAAATTAAAACTTATCTTTTTTTATCCTTTTTCTTTACTGTGCAATTTTTCAAAACTTCTTCATCTTTGAAAAATAAGCCTATAATTTGTCTGCCTGTCACTCTTTCTCTAAAAGCAGTGAATTAGCTTTCAAGTGTTACAAAGATCCAAATTAAATAAAATAGGAAGCATCATTTGATAGACTGAAAACCAGAAAATTTTAAATTCATATAAAAACATTGAAAGCTCAAATTTTAAAAATTTCCAGACATCATAACCAAATACTTCTACTTTACTGAAGCAATATAAACAAATGTTTTGGGTTTGTTTAGGTTTTTTGTTTTGGTGGTGGGGTCTTTTTTTAACAGACGTTCATTTCTAGACTGGTCTTGGTTATTTGAGCAGTTATGCAGCTGGCTGACGATTGGTTCAAATCATAATATTTGGATCCAGATTTTTGTAAAGTTTGAAATAATTTGGAGATGCAATTTTTGTTCAGTCCTTTGGTGTTGCCATCTGAACAGCCAGCCTCTCCAGACTTTCAATTTTTGCCTATTTCTAACATCAAAAAAGTTATTAGCCTTTTCTGCTCCTCACCCCACCCCACCAGTGAGTAGGCTGGGGGTGCACAAGAAGCTGGGAGGGGACACGGCTGGGACAGCTGACCCCAACTGACCAAAGGGATGTTCCACACCATATGACGTCATGCTCAGCATATAAAGCTGGGGGAAGAAGACGGAAGGGGGGAAAGTGTTTGTTCTTCCCAAGTAACCGTTAACGTGATGGAGCCCTGCTCTCTGGGAGTGGGTTGACCCCCGGCCTGCCGATGGGAAGCAGTGCATGAATTCCTTGTTTTGCTCTGCTTGTGTGCACGGCTTTTGCTTTACCTATTAAACTGTTTTTATCTCAACCCACGAGTTTTCTCACTTTTACCCTTCCAATTCTCTCCCCCATCCCACTGGGGGAGACTGAGTGTGCGGCTGTGCAGTGCTTAGTTGCTGGCTGGGATTAAACTACAACAGCCACCTTGAAATCATCAGGAGTTTTGACAATAAAGTCAACTGAGTTGGAATTTCATCCTTAGTCTTTACTCTGCCAGCTATCGCTATAACATGCAATATGCGTCCTTTCAAGGATTCTGTTTAGTGTCTCTAACAAAGAATGTCTTCTAATTTTGAAATTACAGTAGCATAGCCCTGTCTTTTTCAGATCTGTACAAACATGTAATGGAAATAATCACCGTTCTGACAAGTTTGAAATAGATGTTTCCAAGTCAAGGAAAAACACTAATCATTCCCATTAATTACGTATCAAAAAATGAGGTTTGTTGTTTTTTTTTTAAATTACACAGGTCAAAGAATAAGCATGAATCCAGACTTCTAGTAACTTTGTCTCATGCCCTCAACTGCCAGCATTGTTCCTCCACTCTGCCTCTGTACTCTTACAGTATTTTCAGTTGTTATTTTCACAGTGTACTGTGCCATACACCACCTAATGCAAACACATACAATGTAACATTTCTAATTACACTTACAGCTAATGCTGACAGAATCATATTGCTGCAGTTCTGATTAGTGCTAAGATCACACCCCACCTGTTTTGCCCATGGCACAGCTCTTAATAATCGTGAAATCTGGTACTGAGTATAACCTTATTTGCACTGTATCTATATTACTTGTTTGAGTGAAAGATGTCTTTGCTTGTAGATTGAAGAGGCAGCTAAAGTTTTCTGGAGCTGTATTTATTACTTTCTCCATTGGTTCAAAAAGGTTTTAGAGCTTTTTATGGTCCTAAAGCATACAGTATTTTCCGGACGGTTCTTTGCTGCTAGAGGTTATCTGCCTACCCCAGAAATAAAGTCTGACTTGGACATTAAGAAAGGCTAGAATTTCAAAGACTACTAAGTCAATGGGACCCATGCACAAATATCTGAAGGCAGGCTCTAGGACCTCAAAGTTTTCATTAGAATTTTGCACTGACCTCCAAAAATGACTGTGGGCAAGATGTCACTCAAAAAGGCACAAGAATATAAACTGTGTTCCAAAAGAGCTACTTTTGCCTGGGTCATGATGGGTTAAGTGCCACATACTACTCCTGTATACACAGCCTTTGCCAAAGGTCTCTGCAGGGCTTTCATCATCTCCAAGAGAGACTTGATCAGGCTATGAGCCACTCCCATGGAGGCTCTGTTTTCAAGGATTTTTCTTAAATGAAAGTTCAGATTATGCAAATAGGAACATTAATAAGCCCTGTGGAGTTAGCAGCAAGACTGAGATAGGGGATAATTATCTGCAGATCTTCTGGTCAGTTCCCAAACTTTTTTTATTCAGCTGTACCTGAACTTTGATTTGTTTTGTCAGGAGTGCAGATGTGAGTGAATTTTTGTTCAAAACATATTGGAGAGTAGCTATTCTTCATTTCATATTTCAGACATGAAAGGGGACTTAGAGAGGAATACGGTTATCTGTTATTAGTAATAATCTTGCTCCTCCTTAGCGTAAAGAGTTTCTGTCTTCCACAAGCAGAGGAAAATGTCCTCTGGACAGGAGCTCCTGGACAAACTCAAACACAAA
>NW_009213957.1:0-5544 GCF_000690835.1 Fulmarus glacialis
ACTCACCAGCAAACTTTACCTGGGCATATGAATAGATGTTGCTTTACATCCCGCTGCTGATCCCAGGGTTTCTGGACAGGTTAATGAGTACGTTACCGGGCTGCGTATGAGTCAGGTAATGTGCCGTGTACGTAAGTGCCTCCATTTGGGAACGGTCTGAGGAGCAAAAACTATTTGTGTTGGAATTACTTTGTTCTCTAGAAGAAAGTAGGCGGCAATGCATAGTTATCCTAAGGGGGCTGGCAGTCACCGGGGGGGAGGGCACGGGGGTCGGTGTGATGGCTGCTGCCGGTGGCTCGTGGGGCGCAGCCCCGTGCCCTCGCGCCGGCGATGCTCCTGCAAAAACTGCCCGGGAGCAACCCCGTGGGGGTCGGATCCTGCCACGCATTGCCCAACGCCGCGGTGCGGAGAAGCAGGAAGGGTTGGTGTGTTTTATCTCGGCCTCCCGGGATGGTGAATTGAATGTTTTTGCTTTCCCTCTCTGCACAGAGCTCTTGTCGAGTCAATGAGAGACCTCCACAAGTCTAGCGTGCTGGGAAGCAAGCACAGCAGCCTGGTGAGTGTCCCGCGCAGGGCATTTTAATAAGGCAGGGACAGAGAGATGCATAGAAACAGCAGCTGAGCCCAAGCAAGCCAAGAGCCCAACTGGCTGGCTCTGCTCCGACGGCCCCTTGGCACAAAAGAGAAACCACTTAATTTACACCGGAGAGGCAGCATTTCTTAGCCCGTCTGCTTTTAAGTCAAGCTCAGGCTGCAAATGCGCCCGGGTGCCCTGGCCGAAGCATCAATCCTGCAGCAATGCTGAATCTGGACTTTCAGACACGTTTGGTGGCTGAATTATGCCTGCACACTGCGAACATGTGTTGCTCTCTGTGGTGGAATTGTTATTGAAATGAAGAACGGGATGTGCCTAAATGTTAAATCTTACCAAGCCTCGTTAGCATGAAAGCCATTAATGTGAACAAAAGCCGTTTTCAAGGTTGAATTGAGAAGCATCAAAGCATTAGAGTATTGGAGAGATTAAAATCAGCATTTGTTTGGCTCTAATCTAACGTGCATGGAACAATAAGCATTTGATGACTAATTTTGGCAATGCTGGGTATCTTATCAAAATATAGCTGTTTAATTTCAAGCTTTTCTTTAGGGAGTGGATTCCAGCGGCATAAATCCTACATACATGCTTTGCTAACGCGGTGGGCATGCACTGAGCAGATCCCATCCTCCGTGTCCAGAGGAGCCAGGGCAGGACACGTCTCGGGGTGACACCGTCCTGCCGCAGCCACGGCTCCGCCGCCTCCTGCTTCTGCATTTTCCCCTCCGAGTGGAAAAAATAGCGGCTTTGTTCAAGCAAAGCGAGCAGGGATGCCGTTGGGAGGGGAGGTGGCTTGGCGGGGGCTCCCCCCCCGACGTAGTGATTGCAGGGAGGGCGTTTTGCTGTTTGCCGGCGTTGGTTTAGGCTGTGGGCACAGCCCTGCTCGTCCCAGCGCTCTCGCAGGCGCAGGTCCCCTGCCTCTGGCCGTTGCAGGTCCTGGGCTCCCCTCAAGTCCATGGCCAATATGCACCACGTCCTTTGGGAAGGGGTTTAACCCCCCCTTGGCCACCAGGCTCCTAAATCCCCCAGTGCTGATGCTCCCACCGGGTGTGGAGGAGCATCAGGACCAGGGCAGGGTCGTGCTCGCCCCGCGGGGACTTTGGGGACGATGGCTCTGTCCTGGAAGGCACGTGGCAGCGTGCATGGCGCCGGGTCCGGTAGTGGCTTTTTACTCTAAAATAAGCCCTGATGAGCTATTTTGGTGTTTTCTTCCCTGCTCTCTGCACGTGGGAGCTGTGAGGAGGGTCCCTGGGCAAGGGCAGGGAGGGATCGGGCAGCCCTGCGCTTCCTACAAACGAAGCCGTCTCCTTGGTGAAGACCTGCCGAAAAGCAGCTCTTGGTTTTGCCCAGTAACACTTCGTTGCCTTAATGGCTGATTGATACTCGAAATGTCAAACTGGAGGACCGCTGACCTTTCTGATGGAAAATAACTTCTGCCCAGCGGCTCCCAGGGATGTGCAGGCAACGCGTTAGCTCTGGAGAGGAGAGAGGGAAAATAACCCATGCAAGGGGGGCACAGGGGCATTGGGGGGGGGTTCAGTTGTATTTGGTTTTCTTCGTGCAAAACTGGAAAGCCCCAGTTGGGGAATGCTCGCCAGAACCTCTGCCTGCACCAGGAGGAGGAATGAAAAAAGGGAATAATGTGATTTTGGAAAGGCACTGTCTCCTGGAGTGCCACAAAACCCCGCCTGAAAGCTTCAGGTCTTCTAGGTGAAAAATGAGTGTTGGATTGCCTTTTCCCAACACGCTTTTTCATGCAAATATCTTTTTCTTGCTAGTCAACCATAACCCTGATACTTAACCATGGACAGAACAGTAAGTCAGACAGTCACGACGAAGGAGCACTGGTTTCCCACTAAAAACCTCTCTAGGGCCATGGGAGATGCTTTGTGCCATCGCGGTAACCCGAAGAGCTGCTGTAGGTGTCACAGCCCCCTCGTCACCCCCCCAGCGCGCTGCTGGGGGCTCAGTGCGAAGGAGAAGGGGCTCCCACTGCGCCGGGGCTGGGGGGGTATTGCCAACCCCCCAAAATGACTGCTTCATACAGGTGGAAGAAGAAATTCATTTCTCTGAAAGCTTTCGTGATTGAGGCAGATTAAACGGCGCTATATATAGGTTATACAGATTTTTTTAGGGATTACAGTCCAGCGTGCCGTGTAACTGCCTATTGCAGCGTTCGGGGCTCTTTGCGCAAGCTCTTCCTCCTGGCTGCTGTTGCCAAGACTCCCGATGCTTGAAAAGATGCATTTAAAAATAAACACATTGAGACAAGAGCTGTGTCCTGCTGCTGCTGGTAGGCAAAGGCTGGAGCTGCCAGAGGATCAGAAAAGCCTCCAAAGAGGGGCCAGGGTTTTTGCTTCTTGTTCCCTTTTTTTTTTTTCCCCAGGCGAATGGCAGTGCCATTCCCAGGGGGGTGTGGGCAGAGCTGGTCCCCGCGGGTTTTGGGTGTGCTGCTGGGACGCGCGGGTCAGATGGGGGCTGCGGGGCGGGTACGAGTCCTCCATCCTAGAGAAAAACCTGCAGAATAAAAAGTTGTTTAGTTTTTTTATTAACGCAATTGCTCCTGAAGCCACTCTCTGCTGTAACACTGAACGGCAGCCTGAGACACCCACTTGAAAGCTTATTTCCCCTCCCCTCAAGAAGCAGGAGCTCGCAGCGTGCCCAGGACGGGGCAGCTCTGACCCCTCCGCGGCCGCAGGATCGCTTTGCTCCTTGTCCTGGGGAGCTCCCCGCTCGGGCGGATGCCTCCATTTCTTGCTCACGTGTCAGCCCTGTGATACGTGATGCAGCTCCTGGGATAGATGGGGAAAAAGAGGGAAGTCAGCTCTCCGCAGCCTCACGCGCGGACCAGCCTGCGCTCTCGGGGAGGAAAACTTGCCCGTCCCTTCCCTGGTACGGGCTGCGGCCGCTCCTCGCCTTAATCCAGCCCTATCGTATATGGAAAATCTCTTGCTAACTGGCCTATATTGCATGCTCCTGTCCATCTTCTCCCTACATCTGCTTTTGCAGTGGAGCAGGGGCAGAGTAAGATATTAGTGCAACTCTGCAGAGGTGCCAGGGAGCGCGGCAGGCTTCACCCGGCGCTGCAGACGCTGGGTTCCTTGCCTATGACATTGTCCCTGGGGTCCTTCCCCACCTCCAGGTCTGTGTGTTTTCCTCTGGTTTTGAGGAACGGCACCAAAACCGACGCAACGACACACAGAAACAATCCGGCGCTCCTCTGCATTTCTCCTTCAATGAAATATTTTTGCTAAACGAGGGATGTTCGCTCCAGCCTGGGTGCCTGGCTCGGCGCGGACGCCCGGCGGTGGCAGATATCGTTGCTCCGATTATGAAACCTCAAGGAGCTGCTTTGTTCTTTTGTTTGGAGAGGAGGAGCAGGGACGGCAGCGCTGCCCAGCCCTCCCCTCCCCGGGGCTGCTGCGGGGAGCAGGGGCAGGGGAGGCAGGGGAAGGAGATGCTCTGCGCTGGCCTGTATCACTCAGGGCTTCCCAGCTCACTCATTTTCTGCTCTAACTGTTGTTACAAAGGAGATTTCCACCTTCCAGCTTGGGATTTTGGGACATGCTCTTCCCCTCGAGCACTTAAATAAGTAAAACATTGCAATGAGGCTAAAAACACCGGAGCGGAGCAGAGAATTTCTCTGCTGCTGCTTGTTTCAGGAGGTTAATGTTGATGCTGGATGTCGTGATTGGGGATGTGATTTATTTTATTGCCTCACTTCAAAGTGCTTTATAGTATTCTCGTTTTTCATGTAAGTTCTGCTCAACCCGAAACAAGGGAGGAGTTTTGTAATGGAAGGAAAAAATGGAGTCCAAGAATAATGCAGAACTAGAATGAACCTTAGAAATGGTGGCACATTAGTCCAATTCTGGGAGATGGATGGAAATGACTCCAATAAATCAATAATATTTTTTTAATGCCTCTGAGCCATTGAGAGTGAGGTGATGGAAAAATAAAAATGCCCATTAGCGTCAGCAGAATGTAGAGAATTACTCAAAAAGCGAGTTTCAAAAAAATTATGTATTGTAGGATTGCAAATGCTCTGGATAATAACTTCCAGAATTGCTGGATGTGGCACATTGCATGGTGACAGGAGCTGGTCCCTCGCTGCCGAGAGTTCAATCTGAGCTGGGACCGACCGGGGCTCCAGGGACGTCTGCGGCTTCACGCAAGTGCACCAGGGCAAACGGCATGCAGGAGCTAAAATTAGCAGGATTTTTGTGTCTTCCAGCATCCTGCGTCTTCCCGGAGAGCAGCCGGCAGCAGCGCGCCCGTCGGTTGCGGGGTGATGGCTGGGGGCTCACAAGCGCCCCTGAATTCACCCCGAGTTTCTTTTTTTCATTTTTCTGTTCTAGAGCAGAGAAGGGTATTCATAGGGGGGAAACAATTTGCAATGAAAACAATAGGTTCTGAACAGACACGATTTTGCAAAATTTAAGTCAAAACCCCACAAATAGCTTGTAAGCGAGGAGAAGAAGGAAAAGAAATTTGGAACAAAACCCCCAAGAGTTTGAAATGCTGTTCATTTCCACGGTTGCTGAAAGGCAGATGGAGCAGGAGTATAAATTCAAGGGGAAGACAGCAAATGCAACATTTTTCTTTAAGTTTTGGAGAAGGTCCCTGTCCCCTGGCACATGGAGGGCTTGCCACAAGGATGCCACCACGGCCAGGTCACGGCCACCTCTCCCCATAGCCCGTGGGACATAAGACACTTTGGTCTCCGCATGCAAACACCCGTGCAAAGCCCCTGGCCGCTGTCGCTGTCCCCCGGGAGGAAGCGAAGGGGCCAGCGTGGGACCGCGGCTGGGTTGCTTTTTCCAGCCTTTCCTCTCCCGCTTTGTCTCGCCCGAGTCGAGCTCCTTTGGGGAAGGGGCTGTTTTCCTCCCCAGCTGGGAAATGTCGGCACCAGCTGCAAAATACTCGGTGGCGGCAGCAGGGGACACAGGGGC
>NW_009213957.1:5557-6678 GCF_000690835.1 Fulmarus glacialis
AAGCATCCCCGCCTCCCCCCTCCTCTCCATCCCCTCCTCATCTTCAAAAGCCTTCGCTGGCTCGGCCAGGAAATAGGATGTTTGTCCAGCGCCAAACTCCAGCGTGTCCCCTCCGAGCCCAGAAACCCCGGGGAGCGAAGGACTCTGCAAAGCAGCACGCGCAGGGAAAATAAATAAGTAAATAACAAAACTATTTCCCGTTTGAAACTATACCTCTACCCTGGATTGCAGAGGCTGCAGGATAAGAGATTTTCATCCTTCTGGCTAGAAAATTCGACTTGTTAAAGTGGTGTTCCTTGTGAAACCATGTATTTTGCTGGGAAGGCTTCCCACGTGCAACCCGCCAGCAGCCGTGTTTGCAACCTAAGGGCAGTGCATCACCCTTTGCACGCTGGTTCTTCATTGACTTTCTTCTTCCTGGCATCCCTTAGGTCACTTGGTGGCCTTGTGCCTGGGCTTGCGCTCTTGCCTGCATCCTTTGGGAGCACCCGGGTGCCGGGGAAATCTTTCCGGATCGGAGCCGTGGTGTCCCCAGCAGCACTGCCGCGGGCTCAGTGCTGCGGCACCATGGGCTGCCAGCAGAAACCAAAGGGCTCCTGCTCCTTCCCCCATCCCCTGGATGCTTGGAAGCCCCATGAGATGACACTAGCTTCAAAGAGAAGGTTTAAGTTTATATAGTGGGGAAAAATAAATGGAGGAATAAATAATAAAATTAAATGGAAAAATAAAGGTGGCATCTGCTTGGAAACTCAAAGTTTGCATCAATCCGGAATGGAAACATCACTCATGAAAACACCCCAAATGAGATAATGCAATGGGAAACCGGCGGTTTTTTTCTCGGCCAGAAGGTATTTCCAGGTTTTTATTTGTAGGCAATGCCTCCTGCAGCCCGGTGGGCTCCACGGGGACAGGGGCTCGGGCAGAGCCTGGCAGCCCAGGGGGGGCAGTACCTCCACGTGCCAAACCCGGGGGTGTAAACAGCACGGCGGAGCAAGATGCCGCTTTCCCCGGGACAAAGGGGCGAAGGATGCTGAGCTCTTTATTTTTCAAACCAGAATCAACACTGATGCATAAAAGTCCCATCAGCTGCTTTTCCCCCCTCCTCCCGCACCGCAGCAGCC
>NW_009213957.1:6848-7063 GCF_000690835.1 Fulmarus glacialis
GAGCCGCCCGCCGCACAATGCCCGCTCTGGGCAGCCCCCAGCCCCTTGCCAGGGATTTTGCCGGCGTTTACGGGCTGTCTGCATCCCCGGGGCCGCGGGGCGATGTGATGCTGTTTACAGGAAATACTGACTGAGGTTAAAGGAAAGAAACTCTGGATTTCTTCAGCGAAACAGGCATTTGAGCTTATTGCTTCCTCCCGGCATGGCGGGGGCTG
>NW_009213957.1:7093-10530 GCF_000690835.1 Fulmarus glacialis
AAAACAGGGAGGGCTGGAAAAAAAAGAGATGCGAAAGTGCTGAGGTCCTGGAAGCAGCATCGCCCTCGTGTCTGGGGACCACGGCGAGTAGGGAGCGTCCACGGCACACACGCGAGGACCCACGTTAAGGGTAAAAACACATCTCGGGGCTGCTTGGAGCTCGTTTGTGCCGGCGCTTCGTTTGGCAGCGACTTGTTAAGTTGAATTTCTGGATGCATAAAATATTGGGAGCCCCTTTTCTGCTACCCCTGCGTGGCAGGAGGGGTTTCCACAGGGGGGTCCATGGGTTTTCTCCTGCGTGCGGATACGCTACGAGGCATCTGAAAAGTTTAGTAGGGGGAAGGATTGAGCAAATGGCCCTTTTGGTAGAATTTGGGGCTTTTTTGCAATAGGTCCGGAGCAGAGGCGCAGGGATGGCAGAAATGAGAGCAAAGTCCTGGGATCACAGAGCAAATCAAGAGCTTAAAAAAATATCGGAATACCTTTTTGTGCTTTTTTAACATTATAAAAAATTTTATTTCAATATGAAAACTCATCTGTTCAGACAAAGGAAAATGTAAGATTTAGTGAAACTCTTGAAAGCCACTCCTCAAGCTGCGGTCAGAGTGTTTTTCCTTGCCCTGCCTGGCTCCGACCGCTTGGGTAGGTTTGGCAAAGAGTCACAATGCTTTGTTGGACATGAGTCTGCATTTTTTCAGAGCAAAAACTTTTCCAGCCAAAAAAGTCTCTCTGCTCTCATTTTGGGTTAAATCCTCAAGGATCTGTGTCCTTTTTCCTTGCAGCCTGGGGATTGCCGACAGCATCGCCTCCATGGCAAACACGCAGCCCCGGTGCTGCCACGCATCCTCAGAAGGGTGCTCCCAGCATGTGTGCTGCCGGTGGGATGGGAAATACAGCTGGGATTTTGGGTGTGATGGGTGGATGCGGGGTCAAGGCGGCGCACAGGACTCTGCCTACGGGCAGGTTTCCCGCAGGCAGGGTGTCGGATGCTGCCAGGAATATTGGGACAGCGGGGCTCTGCTCGCACGAGGTCACTGCAACATGTCCCTTGATATCGTCCCTATAATGCGCGGTGCGGGCTATTACCCCCTGCTGCTCCTCACTCTGCCTTTTGCCCCACAGCCATGAGTTAATCCTGCCGTTGGGCTGGCTCGTACGAGTTAGAGATGCAAACAGCACTGTTTCCAGTCTTAAGGCATTCCCCTTTCCTATTTGGGAGACGCTGCTCAAACACACCGTGATCCCAACCGTGTGCCCGTGGCGTTGAGCTTGGGGCGAAGCAGGGACTCAGTCGGAGTTATTCAGGATTAGAGCAGCCACCGGAGCCTTTCTCGGGTGAGAGATGCTCTCAGCAGAGGACCAAGCATTTAAGTACGTACTTACACACTTTTGTCAATAGATGCCGGTTATGAAGACGCGAGCGGCTACCAGTCCTCAGGCATGCAATTATCATGTGTTTGGGTAGAGCTGCGTACTTATGTTGCTCTAAGGGGTGCCTTAAATCTGTACAGATTTTATCGTGAACGCTTATGCGACCGTAAGGATTGTTCTAAAGAAGGCTGAAATGAAAAAAGCAGTCTTTTTTTAACTTAGAAAAAGCAAAGTAGTGAGGACAAGTGAGAGCGCACTCATTTCTGTGCATGCAGCTGCAGCGCTTGGACTTGCTCTGGGGAAGCAGGATGAGCTAGTGGGTCCTTGGGATCCCTGGTCCGCCAGGATCGGCTAGTGGGTCCCTGGGAGCATCTCAGCACCGGGAGCGATGGCAGCCGGCCTGCAGCAAGTGCTCCTGCGTTGCTATGGGTTAGCCCATGCGGGGATGCCCATGCAAAATAAGCTGAGACAGCTGAACGCAGCGTGTACTGGCTCTCGGATGTTCACTCCCCGCCTAAGTGCTCTTATTCTGCCCTGATGCATGCTTCCGTGTGGTCCAGACTAATCCATTTCCAAGTCATCGCATTAAAAGCCTTAATTCGTTTGTCATATGCACATGAAGTAGTAGTGCTGCATGTTCTAGATAAGCAGTTCATGCTGAAAAGGAGATCAGCTTAAATTTTGCAACAGTAGAGAGCCTTTTAATGCCTTTTGTGAGTTGTACCTTGCACCAGGGAGACATCTTACACTTTTTGAAGGGTGCTATATTTGCAGATCTGGGCTGCCCCGATACTGCCGTGCCTCGTCAGGCAAAAGCCCTATTGCAGCACAGGTTGGGAACTGGAAAGCAACTGGGAAACATCCCGGCTGGGATATTTGTGGAAGGCTAAGCCCTCTGTGTTTGCCCGGCAGATGTCATGGCGCCCGCAGTACCGCAGCTCCAAGTTTCGGAACGTCTATGGGAAGGTGGCGAGCCGGGAGCACTGCTTCGACGGCATCCCCATCACCAAGAACGTCCACGACAACCACTTCTGCGCCGTCAACGCCCGCTTCCTCGCCATCGTGACGGAGAGCGCCGGCGGGGGCTCCTTCCTCGTCATCCCCCTCGAGCAGGTAAGAGGTTTGGCCCCGGCGGAGGCGGCTGCGATCCGGAGCCGGTCCCTAAGCGCGGGTGTGCGGATGCACGCTCCGTCCCGGGAATCCCCTCCTGCAGCGGGACGTGTCCAAGTCTCTGCCGTCCTTTACTGGGGTTTTCTTGTGCGGGGAAGGGAGGATTTACAGTTGCCGTAGTGAATTGAGTTTTTTCTTTACGAAGAAAATGGAACATTTGTTAAAAGCGTTTTTGGCATCTCTCAGTGAGCACGTGCCGGCAGGGCAGGCACTGGGCACATCTCCACCCTGCCCCTTCGCAGTGGCAGAGGCCACTCGGGTTTGTGACCCCGGTATTTCACCAACACAGCTCCCAGAAAGCAGGGGAGTCCCCGTGGAGCCCCGTGTCCTGCCGAGCAGATAGCAGTCCTTGCCCTTTGAGCTTGTCCGTATAACCTCAGCCCTCAAATTTCACACCCTGGACAGCCTGAGAGGGAGAACACGGCTGCGCACCCGATTTTCCTGTTGCAAAACCCCGGGGGCCTTTGCTTTGTGCGCTGCAGCAGAAGCCACCTCACACAAGGTTTATTTTGAAGACCCCATGACGGAGCCGTAGCCCCTTACGAGCAGCCGATGCCCGGGAGCCACGTGCTGTGCAGAGGGCTCCGGGCTTCGGTTTGCGGCTGTACCCGCCTAGAGAACTTTGCACGGGAGAAGCGGCGCGTACACCTCTGCGCTATCCATCCTGCTTGCAGCACGTACCCTTTCTCCCCACCGCGCTGTGCTTTTGCTTCCCCAGCCAAGACTTTCCCCAGCTCTTTGCGTGACTACCCACGTGAATCCGCACATCCCTTGCTCATGCAATTTTAATCTCCGGTAAATTCGGCTGATGCTTCAGAAGCCGCCCCGTGGGGACCGCGCTTGGTGCGCGGCGGTGGCTCCCGGCCGAGCGCTCGTCCCCGTGGCAGATGCAGAGC
>NW_009213957.1:11042-20701 GCF_000690835.1 Fulmarus glacialis
CACCGCGCCGGCCCCGCCGGGATTCCCAGCCGGGAGGGGAAGCTGGCAGAGCCGGCCGCGGTGGGATGGAGGAGCGCTCCCCGCCGAGCCCCTCCGCACCCCGCCTCCCCATGCCCCGGCGTTCCTCTTAGACGCTTTCCCCATGTAACCTTCACATCCTTTCTGAATTTCTCTTTAATTTCTGGAGTAGAATCAGCTACAGATGGAAGAAATTACAATCAGCGTTTTAATTGCAGCGCACAGCTTGGCTCTTATTAATATTCGAAAAACCAGGAGCTTTGTCTGAGCCCTCGGAGCGCTCCAGCCCCATCTCTGCCTCCCTCCCCACCCCACCGAGCCTGAGCTGGGAGGATGCCCATCCACACGCCACTTGCTCGTGGTCCTAAATCCTGAGCTAATAACCCGGTATCGCCAGCAAATGACCCTTTTTTCCTGGCAAACGTAGCCCGGTCCTGGTGGGATAAGAGCAGAGGGAGCACGACGCCATTTGCAACCTGTTCCAAAGGGATCGTCAGCCCCGGGTGGAAATCCTGGCAGTATTGCACCCAATAAATCCCAGCCGGAGCAGACCTCGGCACTCCGTGTCAAGTGGCTGCACACGCCTTTGTACAATCTAATAATTTCATTATTTTTTTTTTAAATAGGGACTGATTAGCTCATTAAGAGTAAACTAATTTTCTTTGGAAATCAGCAGCCCTCTAATTAACTGGCATCCACATTTAGCCGAACATAATTAAGGTAACCTAGATACTGCAGATCTACTCAGGATTTGATTTGCTGCCTTTTTTTTTTTTTTCTTCACATTTCTGCCCTCTGTTCTGCTCAGAAACGTTCACCAGAAACCCCTTTGCTTTATGCTTCGAGTGACAATGCATTTGCATACGCTGGGCCATATGTTCCTCTGCCTGCACGTCAGAAATGCTGGTTCCTCGTGCGTTTACGTAGCAATCAAGGGGATGCACAACCGCTTCTGCAAGGCTGCGTAGGTTGGAAAGACGGGGCACGGTTGTGTTTTGTTCCCCTGTCCTCCCCGAGCCTGTCCCCTGCCCCGCGCTGCAGCAGAGCTGGGGTAGGATCCCAAATTCTAGAGCCTCGGCCTCTCCCCAGCAGCGCAAAGTGTTTGTGCTATAAATATCCCTGGAGAGTGGGCGAAGGAGAGCTCGTGCTGAGGCTTGAGAAGATGATGATTTGCTCCCCAAATCATAGCGACAGAAGGATTTGGTCCAGACTTCAGCTGAAGGGGAGAGGAGGCCACCCTGAAAATGTCCGTGTAGTTTGAGTCAGCAATAATGGGTTGAGCTCCATCATCATGAACAAAATTCAGTCTTGCTCGGACGTTGCAATTCTGCAGGAAAGCAGCTCAGTGAAATTACGTCCCCGTTTGTGTCCAGCATGGACCACTCTTCTGCTCCGTCAGCTCCGGACAGGCTCCCGGCACTGGCCGTCCCCCCACGAGCCGTCCCTCGTGCTCTGCCTTGTGAAGGGGTGCGTGGACAGGGAGGGGCTGAGCAAGAAGGACCCGTGAAATTATAGGCTTTGGGCACCGTTTTTAAAAAACCTGTGCAAAAATCCCAGAAACATCAGGAATGGTGTGGCTACATTTTTTTTTAGCAGAGAATGTGCTTAATTGGGAGAATCTGAGCTCGGACATTTTACAGCCCGAACAGCAGCGTTTTCCCCAGCGCTGCCCATCCCTTAACGCCACCACTGCAATCCAGCATTGCATCAACAGCACAAAGTCCCCCATGGAGGAGCCTTCGCCTCTTCTGAGCTGTCAAACACCCCAGGGTGCATTTCGTGGCATTTGCAGGCTTTTATCAGTAGAAACGAAGCATTTCTGTTCCTCTGAGAGGAAAGCCACAGCTCTCACACCCATGTGTGACCGCGGAGCCAGGATGGGGCCGTGCAGCCCCAGGAGCACCCGCTCCCCCTCTCCCAGGGGGTTTCCATCCCTAAGTTGTTGTCTTCAGCTTTGGTCTGTTTAGTCTCCAAAATGCTTTAGCCTTATCCAAACGTGCGGGGAGCCCCGGAGCACGCTGGCCAGGGAAGGGACAAAACACACTTTTTGAAGATACTACACTTGCAGCCCCGAAGCCCGAGAGCTGCTCTCCTCCCAGTCCCAGGGCCAGGACAGCTTTTGGCAGCAGTTATTAAATCAAAAAATAAACTGATGTGTTCGCGCTGCAGCTCACCTGCAACAACCAGCACCAAGGAAGCTCGGAGAGCCTGCGTGCTTCGGGCAGCACCCAGGCTTTGCTGGCCCTGGGCTGGCTGAAACAGCTGGGGAAAAACAAGCTCCAGTAGTACGTGGATCTATCTCAGCTGTGCCTGATTTAATTGGTTTCATAAAAATGGGGCTGGGGGTGAGGAGGGGTGCTGGGAGCAGCTCTGAGGGGAGGGGGTTGCCTTGGGCTGCTGCAGGCCCCCCTTAGGGCAGCCGTTGCAGGGGAAGGGTGGTTGGCGTTGCTGATGCTGCAATAGGAGGATTTTTGTTTCTGTAGGGGATGAAGGTAGCTTGTTTTCCACAGCCAGACAATGTTATCTGCCTGCATGCCTGAAGGAAGCAGTGAGCAGGAAAGGGGAGTCTCTGTTTACGTGTCGGAAGCTGAAGTCCAACGCTGTTGCTCACGCCGGCGCTGCCTGTCGTAGCTGAGCTCGGCTGTGTGTGAGCTGCTCGAGCTGCCCGTGGCGTGGGGCAGAGCAGGGGCTGAGCGTGGGGCAGGGCTGCCTTGCTGCCCGTGATGGATGTGTGCCCCGGTGTGCAGAGCAGGGGGGTCCTGGGGGGCTGGCAGGGCACCGAGCCCTGCTGGGTCCCTGTGGGATGCTGATGTCCGTCACTGCTGCTGTGGGGCCATGTACAAGCCTGCCGGGAGCAGGGGCAGCCCATGGAGGTGACAGACCCATGGCTAATCCCCACGGAGGTCCCAAACCTCCACGGCAGCCCTGGGGAGATGGGGACAGGGACAGCAGTTGGGCAAAGCCTGAGTTGTGCTGCAGGTATTGCCTTTCCCTTCATCACCCAGCACGAAGGGATGCAACAGAGGAGCAGCTCCTGTATCAGCAGGAGCAGTGTCACAGTCCCTCGTCTGTGTTGGGTTAGTGGCAATAACCTGGGTGGGTGCCCCCCCGGCCAGCTGTGTGCCAGGGTGGCAGCTGGCGAGCGGGAGGAGTGGGCTGCGTGCCCCTTGCAGCTTGCCCTGGCTGCGGGATGGCTTGTCTTGGCTCAAGGTCCTGTCTGTGTGTGTGCTCGTGGCATCTCCCAAGGGACCCCCGTGCATGCCCCGCTCTGTGGGGACACCTGCTTGCCAAGGTGGGCAGAGAACGGGCAAGCTCATCACACAGCTGCTTTCCTTGCTTCTTGGAGCTGCTGCGCTTCAAAGTACCGGGAGGTTTTCTGCAGGGGAAAAATACAGAATTTTCTCTATCTCTCTGTACTATGAACTAATTTTCATGTCCTTGGAGCTTTTCTACCTTTAAACTCAGGACACGGGAGACTGCCTTGGTCTGTACTGTGGGTTTTTTTGGTTTTCTGTGAATTTTTCTCTATCTGATTTTAGTCTGAAGGAGACATCTCCTTTAACCTAGAGTTGGCCAGAAAAAAAAAGACCTGAGGCTTACAAAAAAGCTGTCACTTCAGCATTACTGTTCCACAGTGGAACACATTCTGATGTCCCTGCATTTATCAAGGAGATGACAGGAGAGCAGCTGTGGGAAGCCCAGACCTGGGATCTGGCTGGTTTTAAGCATCTGGGTCAGTCAAAAAGTGTCAGCATAAAATTTTAACGCTGCTCTGAGAGCTGGTGGTGGATCAGAGGAGGAAACAAGGTTTGAAAACGTGGGTCCTTGGGCCAACAGGAGCTTGAGAGGGGAAATATGGATTTTGCCCCCATTAATGCTGCTGCATTTGCAGCAAAGCCTGGGGTCGAGCCTGAGGAAGCGAGAGCTCGGCTTTGCCTGGGCCGTGGCAGTGCAGCCCTGCCTGCAATTGCCTGCCCCCTCTGCCGGCTAAAATAGAGAGAAACCCTGTCCTCGCTGGGGAAAAGTGGCTTTTTGTTACCAATAAACATGGATTTATTTTTAGTGTTCATAATCCAATTTAACAGGGACATTATATGGGCTTTTGTCTTTTTAATTAACAAGCTTGAGCTTGGCTACTGCTTTTATGGTGCAGATAAATACTTCTGCAGCAAGGCTTCGGGGTTTTAATCTGTACAAATTGTTTGTCAAAAGCCGCTGTGTGCATTGCTGTGCAGGATTTAGGCTACAGGGCTGTGTGGGTCCAGCGTGGCTGGAGAAGCTCCGCTGATGGTTACCCCAAGCGCAGGCAGCGGGGGGCTGCCCTCTGCCTGGGCAGAAGGTGGGACACTTACAGCCCACAAAGGTATTTATATTTAATTTAACGGTATTTCTATGCAGAGAAGAGGAGTAACTGATATTTAAACCTGCATCCTGGCAAAAATGGCGTTAAGCAATGCTGATTTCTTTTCCTGCTTTGACTTGCATGGTTTAGTTGTGTAACAAAAAGAGTAACCAACTAAATCGTCTATAAATCAATGTAATTTTTTATGGCAAGTAACCTGGTAAATCTGAGACTTTGTTTATCCCAAAGCATCCCTGAACACGGGGTTTGCCAGAGACAGCGATAGCATCATCACTCCTGGGGAAACTGAGGCACGGGGTCTTGTGGCGCTTGCTCGAGGAGCACGGCGTGGAGGCCGATGCAGAGACGCATCTGGCTGCCCCGCTGGTGGGGCTGCGCGGGGGAGAGGGTGCCTAGGAGTGCTTGCTGTACAGAGGATGGCTGCCAGAACCCGCTTGGGTTGCAGCCTTTCCTGCCCTCCCTTCTCCCCCGCCGTGGCGAGGCTGGCTGGGGAAGGTGCCCGTGGACCCAAGGGGGTGGGAGATGCACAGGCAATAAAATCCCAGCTCTGCACACCCCTGCATATTTCCACTGCTCGTTTAAAGAATGCAAACACTGTTTTAGCAGGTGCTGGAGGGTGCACAGAGCACATCTCCCTCTCCCTCCCCTCCGCGTTTGAATTTCCCAGGTGTTACAGGCTGGGAAAAGGGGTGACGGTTCTCACTTGTGGTGTTATTTTCCTGGAGGGGCACATCTGGCTAAATAGCTTCTTCGCTCAAAGGTGCCAGAACATGAGCTGAGCTTTTCTAATTTGTTTACTAGAAAGCTGGCTCTTGGCTTAGCGTTTTACTTGCTGCTCTCATTCACAAGAGCAGTCAGGAAGCTTGGTAGTGTGTTCGTGACAACCAGGTTACTCTCTGCAGGGCCCAGAAGCATGTTCAGACGTTTCCAGCACCTGGAATTGATGTTTTGATGAACACTATTGCTGATTGCATGCATGGATTTCTTTGGGGTTTTTTTTTTCATGGATTTATATTACTAAGAATCCCTGGACCAGCTTCCAGCCAGGTCAGTGGTGTGCCCCATCCCTCCCAGGGGATGATCCTGCTGGGAACACGTGTGTTTGCTCAATCTCCTTGGCCTTGGCTGGCTCTGGCCGAACTGGGGCTGTGCAATCACTGCTGTCTGGTGGCTTGTAGCTGCTGGAGGTGGGGTGAGTGTCATGGCAGAAGGGATGCTGCTGGGGAGAACAGAAAAGGTGGAGAAAGGCTTGAGGCATCCGTCTTTATTCAGTTGTTGGAGAGAAGCATCAACAACAGCAGCATCCTTCCACCTGCACGTGGGAATTTCCTTGGGGAATTACTTGTGCAAGCGACTGGGGCAGCAAGTGCTGTCTCTTGGTGCAACACCTCTGCTGCCCAGTAACCCGTCCCCTCGCATTCAAGCTCTCACCGCTCTTTGCTTAAATAGCTGGTGTTGCAGATGTGCTGCCCAGCTGTGCGGGCAGCCCTCCTCTTCATCCCCCTTCCCGTCGGCTCTCAGCCGGGGCTGGTCCCTGGCTACCGTGTGGGGAAAATGTGCAGCCGGCAGCGCATGGTGGCAATGGGTTTTCTGGGTCCCTCTCAAGGGTTTGTCCAGTTTCTCTCTTGCTCGTGCTGGTTCCGTTTGACTTGGTTCCTAATGAAGATCAGTTAACCTGCAGTGACCTTCCCGTGTACCGAAAGCAGCCGGGGATCTGCCCCGGGTCAGGGAAATCTGTATAATTTCCTCCTCTTTGGTTCTCGAGTAGGAGACACCTTCTTTAAAAAAATAGCAGTAAATGTATTTACTCTTAATCTCAGCCCCTGGAGACTTGTGTGTACTCAAGGATTTCCTGGGAAACCCTGTAAATCCCCTATGGCTCAGGCAGGGCCTCCCTGATCCCCCTCTAAAAGCTAATAAGGGATCAGGGAGCACCCGGGGAAGCTGCTGGGTGGGGAAGGGTGGCCCGGCCGGTCCCCAGGGCTGGTGGTGGGTGCTCCTTCCTCGGGGAGGTTCCTCTCCCAGGGACAGGCGCTGAAGGTGCTGGCATTGATGCTGGATGGGTGCTGCTGTTGTTTCTGTAAAGTTTTCTGTGCATGATTGGTTTAAGGGGTAGAGTTGAATAAAGCTTTTCGCCACACTCGTAGAGCTTTGTACGAAATGTAAGGATTTGGAATCGTTCTGGGCTTGTATTTCCAGGGAAGCTGGTGAAAAGCCGGTTTTACGAAATACATATATTAAAATGATTTATCCGAGCTTCCTGCTGGGCGGTTGCAAAGCAAATGTGGAGTCCTGCCATCGCGAGACTGGAGCTTGTGCTGCTTAGAGGGTCTGAAGCGGTAACGCTTCCCATCGCTGGGGTCTGATGGTGGCCAAGAGGTTCACTGAGATGGACTCTGATATCAAAATTGCTCGTGAGCTCACATCGCTCACAGCAATGCTTTGACTTGGAGTGCTTAAAAGTGATGCTTCTAAAAAGAGGCTTTGCTCCTAGTGATGGTTCCCCCTCCCGGGGCAGTCTGACCTCCTGGGGCCGTGCGTCCATCCCTCCTGGGCTCTGCCCTCGCTGCTGTTCCAACCATTCCCAGGGGAAGGCTTCCTTCTCGGTCACCAAGCAGCAAAATAACTGAATTCAACCAGCTTAAAAAATTCATTGTCCTTTCTTCCCTTTCTCCCCCAGACATAATGCAAATCACTTTCTCCTTCTCAAGTGCTCCTAATTGCTCCAGGAAGGGAGGGCTGAAGTTGCTGGAAGATTTGTTCCTTCCAGTGCCTGCCATGGAAAACATCAGATTGCTGGAGCCTGGAGAGCCACGGCATCTCGCTAAAGAGACGGTATCTGGGTCACTGAGCTTCCCCCAGCTGGGGGTCAGGGATCCAGCGATTAGGATTCACGGCAGCTTAATGCACGGCTGCTGGCGAGGTCCCTCTAAGAATGACTAAGTGGGAAGCTATGGAATGAATCCCTGATTTTTTTTTTTTTTTTTGCTTTTTATTTCCTTTATTTGGCACCTTCTCCACTTTCAAGTGCCCTCAGCATGGGCACAACCCGCCACTGCTCTCGCAGAAGGGCTGTCCCTCGCTGCGGGCACGGTGGCAGCCCCTGCGTGCTGACTGCATTCAACTTATTTTAATCAAAACTCTTGACTTGGACAGAAACTATCCCTAGTAACCAAACTCTGTTTCATCCTCTTGAAAGCCTAATGAATTTTGACAAAACCTGTCAAACCTATTTTGCAAAGGAAATCGCTCGGCTGGTTGCTCAAAATTAAGGTGATTGCACATTAACTTGTGCCGTTAGAAGGTCCGTCCGCCTGGGATTTAACAGCTGCTGCACGAACTGCTCCTCCAGACAGCGCGTTAGCGATGGCAGGCTAATGCGAACGTGAAAATAGGGGGAAAGCTAGATAATCTGCGCTGTTTGGGTGAGCGGTGTCTGCTAGCGTACTTGCTCTAATAACCCATAAAGCTGTGCTTTCCACCCCATTAATTCGCAGGAGGGTCGCTGGGTGGTACCGGCAGGCAGAGCTTTGTGCAGTAACGAAGCAGCGACATTGCTGGGTTTCCCTCCACTTTCTGTGTCTCACCTTTGGGTTTTTCCTTCCCAAATCTTGGCTGCTTGTGCCGGGGGCTGCATCCCTGCAGCTCGCGCTTTGCTCGGGATGATGCTCGTCTGCAGGATGAGACCTGAAGCACCTCACCCCCTCTCCAGGGCTGTGGGGCACAGGGCTGAGCTCTCCCCGCCTGTGAAAGGAGGGCAGAATTTTTTTTTTCCCCATGGGAAAACTTAAAAAATGTGAAAAATCAGATTTTTTTTTTTTCTTTGTAACTTCTTAAGGCATGTGTTTTGCAGTGGATTTTGGGTGAAGGCAGCAGCTGACCTGGGGGCTCTGCGGGTCTCCCCAGGCAATGGGCAGCTCTCGCCCCATGTCCCGAGCATCCGTCAGGGCGAGCAGCCCCTGGGGTGCCCAGCCCCGCAAGGGCACCCCAGGAGACAACTGCTGAATGTGACTGTTTTAGATATTGAGATGTTTTTAGTGAAAAGCAACGTTTTCCTAAATCTTCCTCTCCACCCCTTTTGGAAAATTCCATTTAGTGGAAAACTAATTTTTTGATCAAGCCTGTTTTCTAGGCTCTGCATTGGAAAGATTTTATTTTTATTTAAATGAAGAGTTTGTCTTCTCTAATGACTTCCCTTGCCTTCTGGCCCGTGTACTCTCAGCGCTTGGTCAGTCGATGCTCCTCCTTGGGCCTCGCTTTTCCTGGGGACCCTCGGCTCCCAGCATGGAGATCTTTGTGTCTTGGGGGGATCCCTGAGGTGCTGGGGGCCATTGCCCCCCACCGCGCAGGTTTGGTGGGACGGGGACATCCCAAGGGGCTGTCTTTGCCACTGAGTAAATGGAAGATTTAAAATCCATGGTTGATCGTACTTTAATGTATTGCCCTTCCTATGGGATGCTCCAGGGATTGCAATGGTGCTTGATGTAATCCAGGCAAAGAAAAGCATCCTGGGGGGCAGGAGGGACGCGCGGCTGGGGGGATTCCACGGCCCTCTGGCCACGGCACATCCAGAGCCTCCGGAGGCTGGGGTCACCCTGGCAAAACTGTCAGAAAGTCACTTTCTTTGTTTTTATCCCTAAAAACCTGAACTGATTTATAATAGCACTAATAAAAACCCAAGTCTGGGGCATTAACCAGGAAAACGCCCTTTCAGCTGTTCGATAATGTCAGAAACGTTGTGTACGTCGATCGCTGCTGCTTTTCTGGGGCAAAGCTGCCAGGTAGATGCAGGGAAGAAAATGCATTAGTGGATGGCAGGAGGCAGTTAAGGGTCCAGGGCTGACGTGGCAGCTCAGATCTGAGCCAGGTTGTTGCTGATGGGCAGAATTATCAAAATTTAGGTGCTCTGAGTGAGCCGAAGTGATGCTGTCAGCAGCTGAAGGAGGAGGTGGGTGCAGCCGCCCCGGCCCGGCTCTTCCATCCATCCCTGCCCTGACATCCCTGAAATTGGCCCTAATGGAGGTTAAAATCACACCGGCAGGTATCAATCACCGAAGGGAAAATGAACCCTGCGCCATACGGGTGGGGAATTTGTGTAACGTGCCCTAATTAGAAAGAGGCTCATGAGTTAGAAATCAGTCTTGCGTTAAGCGCTCATCCCAGACCGGCTGAGGGGGATGCGATCCCACGCCTGTCACACGCCGGGGAATTAATGAGCGTTTGTAAGAGACCGCGTCGAAGGGCAGGGGGACGGCTGCCGCTGGCCCTGTGACCCCGC
>NW_009213957.1:20715-22284 GCF_000690835.1 Fulmarus glacialis
GAAGGCAGCGAGAGCAGGCACCTGGTTTTTTCCCTTTACCTCAAGATCTGAAATGACCCATATAACTAAGTCCCCAGTGGCTTAAGGCCAGCCTAGTTCTCATCTTATATATGGGCCATGTCCAAGGGATGACTTAGAGCTGTTGTAGCAGTTTGAGCAAGAACTGGCTTTTCACTCTAATAGTAATGCCTGTGGAAGGTATAGGCAGCGAGAGCAGGCACCTGGTTTTTTCCCTTTACCTCAAGATCTGAAATGACCCATATAACTAAGTCCCCAGTGGCTTAAGGCCAGCCTAGTTCTCATCTTATATATGGGCCATGTCCAAGGGATGACTTAGAGCTGTTGTAGCAGTTTGAGCAAGAACTGGCTTTTCACTCTAATAGTAATGCCTGTGGAAGGTATTTTAAAATTGATAAAGCGGGCTCGGGGAGGGTTGTGTTCGCTTGTGTTTCTCAGTGCCTTGTGCGATGGTTTTCCGCATCTCCAGCCCCGCCTGATGGAATCCAGGCAGGCAGAGCCGCTCCGCACGTGCAGCCGCGCTGGCTGGCGTTCACCGGCACTGCGACCGACCCTGCAGCGGGCACCGGGGCCGCCTGGCAATTAGCAGCCGTGTCTCCCTGGGAGCAAATTAATTCAAATAAACCTTCCCAGCAGCGACGGCGCAGGGGTGAGCCCCTGGGCCTGATCTGGCTGCCCAGAGCACTCCTGGCCGTTCCCCTTAGCTGCGGATGGTAAAAATGCAGCGTGTTATCCTCGGTGCATTTCTTTGTTCACGTTAAATGGAGCCAGGAGCTCGATACGTTAAAAGGTCAGTGCTGGAAGGGCTATGAAATATTTAGTGGCTGTGTCGTGCTGACCTAGTTAGTTTGCACGCTCCAAGCATGCCGTCGCCTCCGGGCTGCGGCAAGGAGCCAGCACAGGGAAGGAAGGGCAGTGGGGCGGCCGGAGGCTCCCTGCGAGGTCCCTGCAAGGAGCAGGGGGTTCCTGCAACCCATCTGCGATGGGAACCTTAAGAGGAGGCTGTGCCCAGTGCTGTGCGCTGTCCTCTGCTGCGGAGCTCTGCAGGTCCTCGCTCGGCTGGGATGGCGAGACCGGAGCGTCCCTAAAAGCCTTGCAAGGATTTCCATCCGTGTGGAAGGATCCCGTCAAGTGGTGTCACGGTTAGGTTATTAGCGTCGTTAAGCAAGAGTGTTGACGATCCCAAAGCTGGGGATTTGTCCTGCGGAGTGCACATGCATACCTTGCTCGGCGTCACTTCCAAAGTTTGGGAGGAAAGTACCAACTACTTCATGCGTGGCCCAATGGCTGATCCACCTCGAGGCCCGAGGATTGGTTTGGAGCCCCTCGAGTCCCCTCCAGCCCTTTTGCCCGTGGTTTCGGACGCTCGTGCAAAGGTTTCCTATGGAGCTGCCCAGCTGGCGGTGCCCCTGCCCGGGGGCTGGCAGCCCCCCGGGGCTGTGTTTGCAGAAACCCCTTCTCATGCACGGATCAGCTGCAGATGCCCCTGGGAATATTGCTGGGGTATAGAGTCATAGAATCATAAAGGTTGGAAAAGACCTCTAAGATCAT
>NW_009213957.1:22611-24160 GCF_000690835.1 Fulmarus glacialis
GGTAAAACCAATCCCCGACCTAGCCGGGCATCTCCTCTGGCCCAAAGCCCCATCCTGGGCTATGGAGCCTGCTCGCCTAATAGGGCTCCAGCCTACCAACTTGATCACTAAATTTTTTTTTTTTCTCTTTTTTTTTTTTTTTTTGGTTGTTGTTTTTAATTACAGACAGGCCGGATCGAACCAAACTACCCCAAAGTTTGCGGTCACCAGGGCAACGTGCTGGACATCAAGTGGAATCCCTTCATTGAGAACATCATCGCCTCATGCTCCGAAGACACCTCGGTGAGCTGGGACGCTTTGGGCTGGCACCTCCCAGGGGGACGAGCGGCCGCAGTCGTGCAGCTCCGTGCACCCTTCTGCCTTTGATTTATACACCCGGAGGGGCAGGGAAGGGGCTGCCGGAGGCACCGCGGGTGGGTGGTGGCTCAGGGGCGGGGAGGGGGTAAGAGATTGATGCAGAGCAATAGGCAAATCGTGCCAATCCCCGGCTCCTGTGTCAGCGGTGCCCAGCTCCTCTGCTGTCCCCACTGTCACTTATTGTCACAGCACTGCTCTTTCTGCGTCCCCCGCTGCAGATAAGCCATACAGCTGTGCACAACAAGGTCTTTTTTTTTTTTTTTTCCCCCAAGCCCAACAGCAATGCTATTATTAATCCTTCTTGCTATCAGGGACCGCAGGGGCTGCAACTGCTCTGATGGCCTGATCCATCAAGCGATATGAGCAAACGGCAGTTTTGCAGGCTGGGGGATCATGAATCAGGTCATCTTTACGGAGCCGTCATTTGCATCCTCCTCCTTTTTTATTTTCTGGACACAACCAAATCCATCCCAAAGGCTGTATCATAAAGGAAAAAAAGCCTTTGTACAAGGGAGAAGATCAGAAACCATCGCCCATTCTGCACGGCAGAAGCCGGGGTTTGGGGTGATCCAGTTTTCAACCAGTTACAAACCTGCCTTGCCTGATCCTTAGCGTTTCACTGTATTGTCATCTAATGTCTCATCCTCTCCTTCAGTTCAGTATATTGGCGTTTTTTATTAGCTGAAAGCTTGTCAAGGAGGATGTTGAGTGGGGGAAAAAAATTCAGATCATGGCTGTGAATCATGGCGAGCTGTCTCCCACTTTGAATTATAACCTTTTATATACAGTCGCTGCAGAACAGGCGGTGCCGGGAGGGAGGGAGGATACTGGGAAGACTTCATGAGCCATCGTTAAACCTGGGAAATTAAGTTAATTGCCCCTGAGGCTGTCTGGTGTGGGGGGGTTCCCCCGATGCGGATGAGTTGGGGGGGAGCGGCTCTGCAGCTGGGGGGCTCGTGGCCCCCGGTGCCACCCCATGCCTGGGGTGCTGCTTACGGGCAGGTCCTGCACCTTCAGGCTCTCTCGCTCGCTCCCAGGAGGGTTAACGAGGTTCAGGCCAAGAGTCTTTATCAAAGAGAGAGGATGCTCAGGTCCTCGCGGAGTCCGAGCTGTATAAAACAGAGTATTTGCATGATATTTGTCACCCGGGGGCACCGTCGGCCCCAGGCTGGGGACACCACCGCCGCGGGAG
>NW_009213957.1:24421-26765 GCF_000690835.1 Fulmarus glacialis
CTGCCTCGCTGGAGAGGGATCGCTCTCGCAGCCCACCCGGGTTATCGCTCTGCTTGAAACCCCTCCTGTAACTATTCCTTCGCTATCAAACCTGTATCCATCCGTGCCTGTCTGTCCTCGCCTGATGCTGTCCTGTGGGGCGCCGGGGCCAGTAATTCATTATTCGTCCTCCCGGGACAATTAGCGACAGGGCTGATCCTCGAGCTCCTGGGCCCCGCCGTGGTGCTGCGAGCTGCTGAAACGCTGTGAAGGCTTTTTGGGAAGGAGCTTTTAAAGGGCAGGACAAAAGAAGCGGGGAGATGAAAAGGGGGATTACCCGATCTCCGGAGGTGTTTCAGGCTCCGCGTTTTCCTCGTGCCGGGGCTCTGTGCGCTCCGGCGCAGCTGGTGTGGCATGCAGAGCTGGGGGGGGTTCTGCAGCTCTCGGTGTCTTGTTTGCAGGACAGATCTCTTTGTGGAAAGGTGCATTTCAGGGAAAACCTCATCAAGAAGGTTTCTTAGGATGGGTTGGGAGAGGAAGCTTCTGGTTTCACGGGCTGCATCCCACCCCGGCTGCTTTCCCTGGTCTCACAGGAGGAGGGTGGAGAGAGGCGCTTCTAGGGCTGTTCCTCTGGTTTTTTTAATGATAATTTTCCAAAAGCATCCAGGATGGGACAAGAGTGTGAAACCTAATGCTTGAGTTCTGGGTTAGCTCCAGCTATGCCTATACTGGCAACAGAATGGCATTAGTACTGCAACCAGTTCCGACACGTCTATTTTCAGGTCATAGTGACCGTGCTAATGGGGAAACCTGCCTAAAATAGTCTGTCCCTGGCACTCACCCGCTTTTTTTGCAAGACACGAGGAATGATGCCACCCCGTTAGGAGCAGACCGCAGAGGTGATGCCGCGCTGCAGGGCCCCAGCGATGCTTTCCCAGCTGAGCACGGATGCAGGACACATTTAATAACCATCCTTTAGGCTCCCTGCACAGCGACAGGCGAGAGCTAGCGCCCGGCTGAGCAGAGCCTGCGGATGCAGGGAGCCTGGGCATCGCGGCGGAGCGCGTGAAGGGTTCCCTCTGTGTCCCCCGGGCTTGACGGCGCATCCCCCGAGCAGCGAGCGTGCAGCAGGCACCTCTGCAGCGTGCAGAGCTCGCTCGGAGCCCTCGTGGGTGCAGATCGCCGGAGCAAGGCGCAGCCAGAGGTTTGGTAACAGGCGTTTCGTAACCCGCCGCTTTCATAACCGGTTCCTTCGACAGCTGGCGATCAGGGCTGTGTTCCTTGTTCCTCGTGTTGTGCCTTGTTTGAAAACCGCTGATGCTCTCAGAATCGTCCCTCCGAGCCAAACCGGCCTCTTAACCGCAGCTCTCTCGTAACACTGTTTTCTCTGCGCACCGTGCAACCCAAAAAGCAGTGTCTTCCGCCTCTAAATGTGCAGGTTCAGGCAGAAAATTCAGCGCTCCACACGTACAGTTTTATGCAGATTTTTCACTGCAATATTGCAAATTAAGTTCTGCCCCCCCCAGGCTGTAGCTCAGCCCCCAGCTGGACGGGGCGACCCTTGGGGCAGCAGGATCAGTCCTTCCCAGGCAGCAGCCTCCCAGATATTCCCTGTGTTTCGGAAAAGCTTTATTTCAACTCAGCGATGCTCCTTGGGGCAGCACGGCCCCGGCCACCGCGTCTGCCCAAAGGCAAGCTCCTCTTTTGGGATGCTGGCGGAGGAGGCGAAAGGGAACCTGCGCGGCTGTGTGCTGCATTCGATACGGTTTGGCTTTTTTAGTGGGCGTTACTGAAAGGTGTTGTGATGGGTCTGCAACGGATGTTAGAGCTGGGATGAGATGAAGGCTCTGGGAGGGACGCTGGCCGAGGCAGCCCGCCGTGGGGAGGAGATGAGAGTGCAAAGCTTGGTCGTTTCACCTCTTCATCTGAACCGCGGGGATGTGTACGCCGGGTTTCGGGTGGCTCCGGGAAGCCGCAGGGCTGGCAGGACCCCGGGTCTCGCTGCTCGGACGGGTCCAGGGCGCTCAGGCGCGGAGCAGACCGAGGGGGGGTAGGTAAATGCGACGTGTCACTTCGGCTTCATACCAGTGACCTGCCATGGAGATGAAAGCATCTCTAACCACTCTCCGATAGCATCATCTGGAGCTGTTTAATTGAAGAGGAGATGCTATAGAAGCCTTATTCTGTCCCAGTGTCTGTTCAGTGAGCACCTTCTCTGCAGAGGCTTTTCTGGCTTGGTTTTAAGCCAGGTTCTCCCCGCTGGGCTGACGGCAGCGGGGGGTCCCCCCGGCCCTGCTGCATCAGCTTCATCGGGTCCCTTTCCTCGGCACCTGCAGTCCAGGGGTGAAACCGCTGCCTTTTTTTG
>NW_009213957.1:26819-27054 GCF_000690835.1 Fulmarus glacialis
CCCTGCCCTCGCAGGGGACTGGCTTGACCCCTGGGACGTGCGTTAGCGTGCAGGATGAGGCTGTTAGCATCGGGGCACTGCAGGGATTCAGCAGCTCGGACCCCCCCGGGTGGGTGTCGGGGTCCTCCCGGGGCTTCCAAACCCATCCCGACGCCTGCCCCGTCCCGCAGGTGCGGATCTGGGAGATCCCCGAGGGCGGGCTGAAGAGGAACATGACGGAGGCCGTCCTGGAGCT
>NW_009213958.1:0-1179 GCF_000690835.1 Fulmarus glacialis
CCAGCCAGGCGTGGGCACAGCTGGGCTTGGCAGTGCTGGGCGCGGAGCAGCATTGTGCCAGGAAGGCACCCATGCATGGCCATGCAGCATCCCACCACTGCACCGTGGCCAGCACTGCACACCATCCTGCAGACAGTGGCTGTGGGGAGCAGCGCCCCCGCGCCACGGGGGCACCCTGGGACCCCCCCCATGGTTTGTCCTGGCTGGGAACAGCACTTCTCCAGCTTCAACCTCCAAGTCCTGGAGCTGGCTCTTCTCCCACTCTCACATGCCACCCATCCCTCCCTCTTACCGCTCCCCAAATCCCATGTGATGACCATAGTGCCTTGAGTGCCCTCAGGAATTTTCTTAGGCCTTGTGCCTCATGTCGAGGTCCCCTGAGGGGCACAGCTGAGCAACTGTTGGCTGAGTGAAAAGAGAAAACCCCTCTCCAGTCTGCACGCACGTCACAGGAAACAGCGGCAGCCCGCAGCCCCGGCACCTCGCACCCCTCACCAGCAGCACTGCCAGGAGCGGCCGGGGCCTCCACCCCCTAGAGCAGAGGGACGAGGGAGAACAAAGGAGGTCCTGCGAGGGTGAGGGTTGCTCTGCACGAGGGAGACCCACCACACCAGCGGTGCGCCTGGGTGCCCTTGGGACCCACTACGCTGGAGCAGCACCATGCAGGGAAGAGCCCAGCTGATGCCTGCCTGGCCCTGATGGCTCCTGCACAATGGTGACAGCAGCAAGAGGCAGGTAAGTGGCATTGGCCCCCCTGCCAAGGGCAGCAGTGGGTCTGGGGGGCTTAGCCAGGACAGGGGCGGGGGGCACGCTTTGGGACAGGGTGCACCACACACCAGGGGACACTGGGCTGGGATGGGATGGCAGCACCTAGGGGGTGAGCATGGCCAGTTGCCCACCATGGGGATGTGGATGGGGAGGGTCCCCACTCGCTGTGGCCACGAGTCCCCAGACACCCTCCGCGGGGGCGGGGAGGTGGTTTCCTCAAAGGGCTCCCCAGGGAGCTGCCCGCCAGGCTCAGCCCCACCCCAGAGCCCTGCCCCAGCCCTGTCTTTCTCAGGAGCCGCTGCACTGGCATCACCCCACGGCGATGCCCTGCCGCAGGGCACAGGGTGGGTGACTGCAACCCAGGAGCCCGCATCCCGACACGGCCATGCCGCGGGGCTTGTGGCTCTGCCC
>NW_009213959.1:0-19139 GCF_000690835.1 Fulmarus glacialis
TTCTATGATTCTATGATTCTATGTGCAGAGACGAGATAAAGCAGTGTTGCGGAGGGGAAAGCACCATCTTGTTTATTAGTCAACACTAGGACCTACATACTTTTCCATCTCAATTCCATCATGAAGACCTAATTTAAAATTAACTCTTAGCAAAAAATGTAGTTCCTGGCAAGCGATTCAAAGTAAATTAAATTAAAAAATCAACAAAACAGACCACTGGCATTTCTGTTAGTTTCACTTGCCCGCAGAATCAAACAATTTGGTTAAACTGTTCTTCTGTAGCCTGGAGTATAATTGTTTATGGATTTTAAAAGAGGATTGTTCACATCATGCAGTCACCTTGGAGAACACAAACTGGAGTCCTTTAGGATGAAACTAAACTGGGATATATTCTCCAAAAGCATACTGGAAGTACACCGACTGCAAACAGGCACTGAGCCCATGGGCTATACAAGGACCAGTCTAAATTAACCTTCCATTGAAATATGTACAGTGTGGATGCTGGATCCTATACATCAGCTGTTTTGTTTTGCAGATCTACTGCAAGGCTACGCTGCTAGCCCATACACAACCCTGAATGCTGAACTTCTCTGAAAATCTGCACATAAGGGGGAGAAAAGCAGTTTGTACACACTGTGATTCTGCCCCGTGCAGGTAAATGCAGATGTCTCAAAGGTAATTCAACAGGTTCTTTTGAAAATAGGTAGCATCATAGGTGAAACAGACCTTGGCAGTTTTTTGTCTGAAAGAAGTTTTAGAAGATGATTATATTCTTATTCTAGCACAAAAGCACAAAATTGTCATGTGAGCCTGAGCGAAGGAGAAAGGTACCTTATACAATTAAACCCAAGAAAACATACCCTCAGTCTATGCTTGTGCTGTTAAACAAAACAGGGCAAGGGCGACCGCACAGGCTCTGGACAGCTGGGCATGGATCCTGTTTGACCGCCATGGGTTGTTAGGCCCTGCTCAGTGCGGCTGCCTGGGACAAGGCTTAGTCATGCCCTAGGCAGTGTGGATGAAAAGGCACCTGGACGGGCTCTCTCCATCCTCCATAGTCCTCCACTTCTGCTGCAGCTGACTTTTGTGCCCTCCAAACACTCCTTCATGCCTTTGTGCTGCACTCCACAGCACGGAGGTGGATGGGCTGCATCACACCCCTCAAGAGGTTTCAGATGATCTGAGCTGAAAAACATACAAAATATAACAATTACATTTCAGGACCATAAAAGCAACACATGAAGCCCAGTGGAGACACGGGCCATTTTCACCTTCACTGTGATTCCACTTGCTATTTCTCCCATGGCTTTCTTCAATCCAAACATCCCCTGCATTAACAAGCGCAGAGCCGTAAATAAACCCAAGATAAGAAAAAAAGAGAATTTCAAGTCTTGTGTATTTTACATAATAGGTTTGCTAGAAAGGCATTTTCACATTGTAGTGGTTCCATTTCATTGTTATTGTTGTCAGTTACGAGTATATTATTGTTTGATGTGTTTTTTATTTCCTCACCAATGATTAAAAGACATAGTATTTAAAGAGGAATCTCTATACTGAGTGGGAGGGACTTGAATTAATTTAAGGGGAATGTTTTCTGAGCAAATGAGGAGGGAAGAACATCTGTTTCTACATTTCGTTTTGCCTCCTCACATTACAAAACATGTTTTGAAGAACTTAGTGGGGTGCTGAAAGCTGGAGAATTCTCATCAAGATACTTCGTTTGTGCAGTGATGGTGTTTCTTAGTTATGTGCACAAGATAAAAGATCGTAATATGCCTCTTGGTTAAAACTTTGACCTTTAGTAATTTTGTTAGTGACACAAATATTGTGTTTTCCTTGCTGGCAAAACAAGTGAAAGTGTTTGTACATGGTCCTACTCCTCGCTTTAAAATCTATACCAGATTCTTCAGCCATTTTTGCATAAAATCAGAATATCATCCTAGACCTTTTTCATAGCTTCTTCTTACATTTTTATAATTTTTTAAAAATCAGATAAAAGAAAAAATGGAAAGGTAAAGGTATTGTAAGTTAATTTTCTATGTTCTATTCATTAATAATTTACCATTTTCAGTTTAGGAGAAATTTTCTCATGCTCCCACATTACCGTCATGCACAGGGCAAGGACTCAAACACCTATTTTTACATAGCTTTATATTTTGCTGACAGGCTGTATTAAGATATATTTTGTGGGTATAGTTTCTGATCCCAAGCTCAAAATTTAGGATTTTTATGTGAAGAATATCTCACAGCTCTTACCAGAACTTGAATCTAACCGTGCTTCCATGCTTTATCCATTTAAATACCAAAAGAAACCTTGTTTTAGAATGTGATTTTATGCAAGAGACCAGTAGCTTTTGAGAAGGAGTACAACGTAGCTGCCATCCGTCACACTCTGGCCTGCTCTGCAGACACGCTGAAGCACACTACATTTGCAAGTCCTCAATGACATTCTCTCAATTGCTTCTGTGAAACTGTTTGGACGATACACCTAAACTGATTAGGTCACCATTATGGACATTAACATACTCGAGTGTTTGAAAAGGGCAATAGCAGGGCCCCTTTGTATGCTAATGACAAAAGGCATGTTAGAAAGGATAACGTTGCTTGTAAAATTTTTTTTGTACAGTTGAGCTGCTTCTAATAATTAATTTCTCATTTACTAAAGCTTAGTGTTCTTTTATGAGTTGTGTTTAGTAGTTTACTGATCAGACAAAGAAAAGCAAATATACATGTAATTTCGAGGACAGAGAGAGGGTGATGAATGGATTATTATGGCTGTATTATCACTTGCAAGGATGAAGAAGCTGTGTCTTTCTGTACCCCTTTCCCCTTAATTTCATTGCAGTTGCATTTAACAATCTGATTGGGTTTTTTATGAAAAATGAATACGTTAATATGCAAATAATTTGATTTATTTTGGGTTTATAACTCTACATAATTTAGTATCATCTCTGTTTACCATAAGAGTTAGTAAAAATTAAGATTTTTCTGTTGGGTACTGTGGCAAAGCCTTCTGTCGTATTAAAGGAAGTTAAAGAAAATTTGTATCAGCAGGTTTTTTGGGAGTGTAGTAAATGGCTGCTCTATTGATAATATGGAGGATTTCAGTCACCCAGTTGCTATCTGTAAGGAGAAGCCACTAGCAGAGTCACTAGTTGTAGCAAAACTATGGTCTGGCTGGAATCAGTATTTTGTTTGCTCCTCATCAGAGGCTGGTTATTATTGGACAAACTGATGCTCCAGTTGGCAGTCTGAGTTGATAGAATAATGCACATGTGTGACCTTCCTAGAGAGGGCTTCGGCTGGGTTTACATGTTTGCTGAGCTCAGGGAATATGGTATGCTCTGTTCTGCTCAAACAGCTTCTGTTACTGATACTAAGAGGTGGAGAAATACTAGAGAAGGGGTAGAAAGAAGACTAGAGAGATACTTTGGAAGGAAAAGAAAGAACAGTCATGGCGGAGACAAGAAAAAAATCATGAGATTATTTTAAAAAAATGATGAAGGGTTTATAGAGAAGGTCAGTCGCTGAAAGACAGTAGCTACATGTTTGTGGACAGATGACCAGATACTGAGGTTTGTCCTTATGCTCAGTGTCCCCTGAGTGCATTGCTATATTAATGATCTGTATTACCTTTATATTTCTAAGATTGTAAGTATCATTTAATAGTCATATTCATTGAATCATATTGCTAGTAAGCAATTTACGGCACCGAAGTAGTTGTGTGGCAAATACTATCCTTTCTTCAATAGCTGACAGCCTAATTACTATAACTAGGGCATGGGTGGACAGGGCTGCTAAACTGGGCTGGAAATGGGATGGAAGTGCAAGCCGGAGCCTGTGATTAAGAAAGATCAATGTCAGGAGTGGGAAGGAGTCTTAATGCTCCAGTCTAGGGAGAAAGTGCCTTATGTGGAAGTCAGGAGGGAAGCCCAGAAGATAAAGCATCTGTATATCCCAAGCCTAAGAGGCAAAGCAGAAGCCTAACACAGGTTCAGACAAAGGTCAGGGTGCCAGGGATTTTAAATCTGAGGTGAGGGGACAGGAACAGGAGCAGGCAGTGCAGGTTAGGAGGGGACAGATACTTGGGCAAGTATGATTGGAGAATGAAGCAAGAAGTACAGACCAGAATGCAGCAGGCAGGAACCCAAGTTAGGAATCAAGGAGCAGAACAAGACTCAGAGGCGACCTCCAAGTTGCTGAGAGTCTTTTCTATAGTCCCCTGAGTCCGTTCAGAGGTTTCATTTGGGGCAGGATTCAAATACAGATGCTGCCTCTGAGGTAGCCACCTTCATCCCCTTTATAACCAGCAGGGGAAAATATGCACCTGCAGGTGCAATTCATCTCTTCCTAAAGCAGATGTTTAAAGTAAGACTGATGAATTGCACCCTAGAAGTGTCTATTTCTCTCCATTAATTATGAAGGGGGCCTATAGTAACTAGCTGAGATATATGCTTTTGTTATAAATGTTGGATGTCTAATGTTGGATGAGATGAGTCCTACAGCCTCAGGTGTCCTAGTCATTCCACTGCACCGCAGCTCTGCCCTATTCACTTAAGGCCCTGATCCATCAACCAATTAAATATGTACGTAGGTTTTTGAGGATGAATGTGATTAAATGTCTGGGGGGTTGTAGGCGAGTTGCAGATGAGTAAATGCTTCAGTGTGTGAAATGTGGATCTTGAATTAACTACTTTGTATTCCAGGAGTCTGCCACTGGTTTTGTAAAAATCTGCATCTCCCCTGTACTTCTTCAAGCTGCATCCTGTCCCTAATGAAATATACCGTCCCTGCTATCACTACACTAGTGTGCAAGCCCACACTTGGCTTTCTGGTAGAAATTCAGCAAAATTCAATCACCCAGATGTTTGGAAAAGTGGTCACCGGGAGGGTAGAAGAGGAGCCCAATGAAATTAGTCTCTGAACTTCAGTGAATATTCAGGTGTATTTTATGATTTTTCCCTAGTTATATCAGAGGTGAAGTAGTTTAATCAGAGTGTTAGACTGCACAAGATCTATGGTTGATGGGATGCATATCATAAGGGGAGCTCCTTATCAGTTAGAGCAGCTGTCATCGAGAAGGAAGGAGTACACAAAGTGGGTTGAAAACATGTTATAATATTTCTGTTGTAGAATACTACGCATATAATTCATCAGGTTTTTGTAGTGCATTGATGTCATCCACTTTAGCAAGGATTTTGATATGGTCTCCCATCTTTGTATGACAGCTGGGATGTTACAGTCTAGATGGGTAGATTATTAGGTGAGGGAAAACCTGGCTGCATCACTGGTCAAGCATGCTCTACCTTGGGTGACCGGTCACAAAGTGAAGTTTCTAAGGGGTCTGTCCTGAGACCGATCCTGTTTAATATTTTATCAATGAATGACTTGGAGGAGAAGACAGACAGCACCCTCATTGAGTCTGCATTTGACACCATTTGGGGGTATAGTGGCTATTCATGAGGGCAGGGCTGCCATTCAGATGGACCTGGCAAGCTAGATGAATGTGCTGACAGGAACCTTATGATAGTCAACAAGGAAAAATGCAAAGTCCTGCACCCGAGACAGACAAAACCCCTGCATCAGTGCGGGCTAAGGACTGACTGAGTGGCTGGGTAGCAACTCTGCTGGAAAGCCCCTGAGAGTCCTGGTGGACAGTAAGTTACACATGAGTCCCACCCGGCTGTGATGAGGGCTAACAGTGTACTTGGCTGTACAAATAGGATTGTAGCCACCAGATCAAGGGAAGTGCTTAATTGCGTCAGCTTGGCACTCATTAGACCATTTCTGGAATACTGCATCAAGTTTTGGGTCCCTCAGTACAGGGGTCAACTAAAGCAAGTTCAGCAAAGAGCCACCAAGATGGTTGGGGGCTGGAGCACTTGCCTTGTGAGGGGAGGCTGAGGGAGCTGAGCTTGTTCAACTTGTTCAAGAGAGGAGGCTTCAGGGGACCTTAGGGATTACCAAGAGGACAGAGCCAGGCTTTTTACTGAAGTGCACAGTGGGAGAAGAAAGACAGTGCCCATAAATTGAAGCATGAAAGTTTCTGGTGTGGTACAAGGAGAATACTTTCATTATGAGGATAATTAAGCACTGGAGCAGGATAGCCGGACAGGTTGCAGTATCTATCCTTGGAGATTTTTAAGAGTGGACAAAGTCCTGAGCAACTTGGTCTGAATTCTGTGTTAACCCTGCTCTGAGCAGGGCAACTAAAGACTTCCCGGCATCCCTTCCAACCTGAGTGCTGCTGTGGTAAGTGAAGGTGACCTTATCTGTGCTCGTTATGAACGTAGGCGTAAGGAAACGATTCTCTAATAAAAAGGAACTAGGTGCAATACAGCGTTAGAGATAGGCCATAGCCCTTTAGCTGGATTATAAAGACGAAGCCTGGTGTGCCTGGGTTGCAGAAAGGGTCTGCACAAGGCTAGGAGTGAATCTGACTGGCTTAAAATGCAGAGTCAGGAGAAAACAGCAGATCTCTCCTTGAAGAGGCTTCTCTGCCATTTTTTCCAGGTTTGATATTTCGGGGTCACAGGTGAGACTGTCACTGCTTATTTTAATACTGATGGTGTTACTTCAGATTATGTTATACATGATAGATGTACCTTTTAGGGCATCTTTTAATATTTTGGTAATTGCTTAGCTTGTGTAAAAGGCCTAGTGTTGAATGCTGTTTTTAAGTTGGCTTTATCAGACTATACGTCTCTGTGAAAATTTTACTGGAAAATGTAAAAGCACAATTAAACTAATGCTGTAAGTAAAGAAACCAATAATTCATAATTTCACACTCTGTAAATATGTTTTTTTTGGCCATCTAAATTATACACACCTCTGCAATGTAGTATTTCATGGTAACATAATAAACATATATATTACTTTGAAGATTTAGTATTCTTTTTGAGGTATACAGCACCTTTTAAAATTTTATTTATAACTGGAATATAGCATACAAACAATGTAAAGCTTTCAAAGCTGAATTCATTGCAGGTATTAAAATGCACTCATAATTATGCTTTTCACCATCCATTTGAGGTGACCTGTTATTTGGCACTTTTGGGATGGAAAGATTCCTGTTCAATTCATGGAACGTTTTCAGCTGTAGTGGTCCTAGTATGTAGCAAAATTTTTATGTAGACATAGACACATAATACTTATGGAAATACTGGAATGGAGTACCATGAAAATTAATATTCTGCTTTTTCCCTGTAGACGTCTTGAATGAGAGACTTTATATTATTTTTACAGAAACTTGATATGAACTTACATATATATTAAATATCACATTCACTTTATTTGCAGTATGTTTTAGCACAATGCCAACATCTTACACACAATACAATATTTATTTTATGCGAAGTGCAGTTATGATAATTTACATTTTTAGTGCACCATGTGTATTTAAAATATCCATACTGCACAAGATCTTATTACGGCAATATACATGGTATATAGTACTGTTTTTTTCTGTAAAAAAATATAATCTCAGCAAACTCCTGGCAAGATTGTCTGCTTTTTTACCCTTGAAATCAGTTTTGTATTATGCATTTTGTTGTCTAAATATGTTGTAAGGGATTTTAAAATGTTTTGTACAGGCTTAGTTTTGTTTCCAGTGAAGTGGATGGTAAGAATTTGACACAGCTGCATTGCTTATGTTTGGCAAAGCCATGAGTAAGTGAACATTAATTTCTACTGGTTTCATTACAGTAGCACATCAAGGTCACTCCTGAAACCAGCCGCCCTCCTGATGGCCTCTGTTCAAATACCTGGGAAGAATTAGTCCCAGCTCCAATTGCTTACGGCACCAGCAGAGTAGGCAGGGGAAGAACATCTCATTCTGCCTGCTCAGACCCCAGTGTGGACACTCATGTTTCCTCCTAGAATCTATTTGCAGAATATCACTGACTGCAGGTAATACTTTACCCTGTACCTAGTTATTGTACATTTTATACATTTCTACATTTCTAACTGTACAGGATTCAAGAGAAGACATTAAAATCTCTTAAAAGATCTAGCATTTAGCATGTCTAGAGGTTGTGCCTTATGCCTGAAGACTCAGTGTTGTTTGTTCCACAGCACTGGGAACAAGTCATAATACTTTTGGAAAGGTGAAATATCCTTTCTTTCCTGCTAGGCTGTAAGGTTGTGAAATACAGGTTCCCACAGTAATATGTGCAGCAGAAATGAACATCAGCATCTCAGGCTGATGGCAGTTTTTGTTTACAATGGCTAAAGTAACTAGGCTAATGAAATCAGCAGGACTATGGGAATAGAAACAACATGATGAAAATTAAGAAATGTTTCTGTGGTTAGCTGATTTTAATGGCTTTCTGATGCTACCCAGATTTTTGGAATATAAATTTTTGGCTTGGGAAAGTGAAAAATACACAGTGAAACCTTAAATGATTTGATCCTTAGGACAGACAACATTTTTTATTCTTTATATACTGTGCCTAACAGAGTGGCTCCCATGTGCCAAGGTAAAAGAACCAATCATCACCACCACCAATAATAATAACAATAACTTTACATTTATATAATTTAGCTATTATCACCTGGCTTCACATCAGCTGTTTGGTCTGTGCATATGATTATGTATAATTTTCTCTTTTTACACATCAGTACATAATTGTGGTGATTTTTTGTAGACAAGATTTTCCTCTACCCTTTAACAACCTCATAAAACCTCTCTTACACTCAGCATTTCACAAAACAGTTACTGTGTTATGATGGTTTTCTAAAAATAAAAATAGTTTAGTAAATTCTAGGTAAAACTTCAGCTTCCTCCATAATTGCATGCCCTCTCATCTTTCCTCCCCACCAATCTCTGGGATGTCAAACTTCAGTTCTTGTTGCTGACTGCATTTTCTAGGTCTCACAACAAGTCATAAAGGGAAATTTGCTATTTTTTCACCACTGCTTCCTGGCCTCTTGTTTTTATCACCACCACTATTGGGAAAACCCTTGGAAATTGATTATCCGGCTATAGTTTCTGAGTTACTACCATTTCATAGAAGTCATGACCAGAAAGGTGGCCATAAGGAAGTGGGAAAGGGAGATTGTTTGGTCAAGTTTGTCATTTTAGATTCATAGATTTGAAGTATATATTCTTCAGGGTAAGCTGCAGAAGGGGCTGCAGAGAAGCAGATTGCTCCTCTCTCTCCAAAACAACAATGTCCAAGTTTTCTGCTTATTTTGTCAATAGTCTCTCCCTTGGAAGAGGATTGAGTCAAAGGAAGCTGAAAGGAAATGCAGTTTTCTCAGTAGCAGAGTATTTATCTTCTCTTTGAAAAGAAAGACAGTGGTATAATTTTTGACCCCTTTCATATTGGCATCTGTCCTGCATATTCATTGCCTTTTTTTGCAAATGAATGATGCTGCAGCATAAAAAGAATCACTCGATATTTGTTCAGTGCCTTAAAGATGCATTGGTAAGTGTTGCTTTGTTTTTAAAAATGTAATTCTACCGAAAGGTAATAATGAAAAAGGACTTGACACTGATTCTGCTTGAATAGTGCATATATCTGAATAACCAAATAGTTAAACCAGACATATTTCTAGAATCTAATCATTGATCTTTTCCTGAAGTTTGAGGAATTCCCACATTCTTGTCATTCCTCTAGGGTTTTTCTTGGGTTTTTTCACGCTTTTTAAATTTTGATTTAATCTTTTTTTTTTTTTCCCCAGCACAACATCAAACACTTTTTCTATGTTGCCATAAATATGAACTTAATTATTTCTCCTTTTATAAGGTAACTTTTCGGATTTGGTTTCCATTTTATTTTGTTTTCCAATTGTCTTTGGTTACAAACATAGGAAATTTCAGTAGAAATCCAAGTAGTCCTGTTCTCTATTATGCATCTGGTATGTCTGATTTGTTATTTCAAAGACGACTTCAAAATGGACATCATGCAGTGTAGATTACTCTCTCTTTACTTTGTGTGCTGTTGTCATCCAGAAAGAGAAAATCTGCCAAAAGTAGGGGAAAGTGGGGATTTCATTGGCAAGATTTCCTTTTTCATCGCAGCGCCAGCACCGCTGACCCGTGCTATGCTCCCTATCTACCAGCGTTCTTGCTGATTCTTTTAAACAAATGGGAATTCCAGACAGAAGCAAATCATTTCCATATTGTCAGCAGACGGAATGAATCTTTCCATTAAATTGTATGTTTATTTTGGAGTTTGAAAGGGCTTTTATTGTAGCTGTTGTTATTGTTTTTAATCTACTAGAAGATGAATTTACTTTAGAACTGTTACATTAATCCCAATTCTGAACCCCTTAACTCATATTTAATTTGAAAATATCATATACAGTTAATTAAATTTTATTTTGAGTTCTTTGGAAATAAACTTCTTATTACTGATGATGTCATTAGTGCCAGGAGATATGCGTTTCCTGTGAAGGGCTGTAATAACCCACTGGGATCTTTTTCCTTTTTTGCAGTCCCTGCATGATAAATTAATAATTCAGATAATTTGTTTATAAACTAGGCTGTAGGGGGACACTGCTGAACACTGCAAATAAGTTTTTGATGTAGTTATAAAATTATTTCCTATGCTATTTATCATTTCTTAAACCAGACACTGTTGATGAATATTCAACATCTGCATAAAGCACAGGAAAACCTTTTTAATCAGCACTAATACTGAAGCGTGAATTTTCTAATCAGCATAACTGGAGTGTGGTGTGGGAACCTATAGGGCTGGTGAATTTTTCAGATTAAGGAGTGTTAATGGATGGAAGAAGGACAGGTGCTGGCAGCCAGGCAAAGCCCTCATTCGTTTTTAGCACTTCTCTGGATTCCAGGAATGAAATCAAGCCATGGGGAAAGGAATTGGCTTTTAGGGCACAGACTACCATCCACAATGGCCCCAGGCTCCCTTTGGATAGCAGGCTTGTGTCAGTCTCTGTTTCAATGGGCTTTGATGCAAACAAACTAGCTGCTTCATCATTTATGGAGTTGCAGTTTAAAAAAATGGGGTGTAGTGTGGGGCAGCTCTGTGGATTTAAATGCATGACCCAACAATGAAATCCAAGTTGTTCATGGTTCTCTTGAACTATACCTCATCCACTCATGCACTTGTTTTCATGGACCATAATTATGCAATTGGATTGGATGTAATTTCACACTGCATTTTCTCTGTCAGAAATAAGTGTTGATTTTGTCAGGCTACAAAGTGGCTGGTGCTCATGGTGAACCAGGAGAGGGTACGAGGAACCTCTTTCTCTTCATTTCACCTAGACTAACTAGATGGTGCTAGAGACTGGTCTTTCATTCTGTCATTTTTTTGCTTAAAAACAGAATTACGTTGTCACTACAGTTTTTCCTTCTGTTGACTTCAGAAGGCAGCTTCTCTCTCTAGCAAAGACACAGCTTTAGGATACAGCAGTTCTGCTGTCTCTGTTCCCATAGGACCCAGGATCTTGTCTAAACAGTGACCGGAGCAGCGGTGCAGAGATTACAGCACTGCAGATTAAGCCATCTGCCCCAGCCCTTTGGTGGGGACTTCCCCTTCCGTATTGGGGATGCAGAATGGAAAGCATGTCCATGCTCCTAGAGCTGTTTTCACAGTCTGAAAAACTTAAGGTGCTCCTGAAAGTGGATCTGTGCTGGTATTGGACTGAAGACTGAAGCATGGATACGCTACTCATGCAGCCACTGCTGGCAGTCAGGAAACAGCCTGCAAGAGAGGACTGGGGTAGAAGAGGAAGAAGTGGAAAATTCCTTTATCGCAGCTGGTCTGCCAGAACCCTTAGAAAACCACATGTTAGAAAGAAATGTGGCAGATCTGCTTGCTGAACCTGTATAATGCCTCCTGTACATCTAACCTCTAACTGTAGATTGTGGTCATCATAACACAATCCGTCCTTGTATTTCTTTTTCTTTTTATTTTTATGCTATGGCAAGAGATATATCATCTGGAGCACCATAAACTACACCTGCTGAAAGCCATTCTGAGCTTAGGCCAAATCTAATATAAGCAGGCACAACTCAATTAAAGTCACGCTTGCTTACACCTGTAGCGAATTTGATACTGGGTGTATGCATTGACTTGTACTAAATATGTTGTCTGAAATGATTAAGCACTAACCCAGTCTGTAGCAAACCTCTGAAGCCTATTCAAGTTAGGTGATTTATGATAATTTTCATTGCAATTGTTCTTTTCTGTGCTTGTCTGTAGTGTCTGCAATACACTCTCAGAATCTTTCTGGTTAATCTGTTTCCATAAAAGCTCTACCTGTGCTGCTGTGACCGCAGCTCACAGAATAAGCTGCAGAAGCTTTATACTAGCTAGCGAAAGTACCGGTGGCAAGACAGTTTCAGCAGCAAGGAACTGAGTGTGGCTGCAGAAGCTGCTGGAGAAGCAAATTAAATGCTCAGATGGTTAAACCAAGCTCCATGTGGCCATGGCTGTCTGTTGACACTTCCTCTTGAACAGATTTCAAGTTAACCCTGTTGCGTCCTCAAGAGCAGCAGTCACCGCAGTGACAGCAGTGTAGACATCCCAGGAAGGAAGCAAATAAATTCACAGCTGATGAGGCTAACTTTTAGCAAATTCATCTTCTGTTTTATCAACATGATATATATAATATGATGGTTTCTTTTCACAAAATAACCAAGTAAACATACATGAAACAACATGAAATTCTAGAATCATATTCCTACTTGGAAACCACTTTCAGACTGTCAAAGTATTGGCAGAAATACAAGGCTAGTCTATCTTCAGCACTGCTTATCTTGCCTGTAGACACAAAGATGAGATACAGATATTAGAATGGAACAAATGATTTGCAATGAAAAGATTTGGTATAGGAAGAGCTTGGTTTTGTTTCTGGTATTTTTTGGTGAAGTGCTTTGGCTGCACTAGACATGAAGCCCAGGGAGATAAAACCGGCACTAGATGAAACTTTTCTAATTTGATCCCCTGCCTCTGCTGGTGCAGACTTAAATATGAAATCTGGCTGTTTCAATAGCTGAATATCCATGTATTTACATGATTCACCTTGTAGTCATAAGATCTAATTCTTCACTAATTTTTTTTTTGCATTTTATTGGCAGTTATGCTTGAAAAATAATGGAAATTGCCAGATAAAAAAGAATTGTTAGCTGAGGGGATATGTCAATGACTTGAGAATTAATATATAATCAAATCTTAGAAACCACACCAAATATTTATGACCATCTCTATTAATGTAATGTTGCTTACTGCAGATGTTAAGGCTTTTGCAATCTCTTTTTTTTTTTTTTTTTTTTTTTGTCTAGGAAGTAAAAGCATAGGTCCCTACTTGTTTTATACTCAGGCAAACATCTTTCATCTTCCAGACATCTGTAAGAATAAAACCATATATGATAATAGCCCAACCAATATACTGAATATAATCAGGCCTATTCTTTTGTTAATTATTTCTCTACATTTTGTTTTTACAATGCTGAGGCATTATATTCTGAGTTACTAAGAAATGCCATATAAAATATCAAGCCTTTCCAACATAATAAGCTTCTTGTAATGATCTCATTGTATTTTCTAGAAGGTATTTGTCTACCTCATAAAATCGTCACATAACTAACAATTGGCAGCTTCTGTTCAGCAGAAGAAGCAGATTATAATGGCAGGTCAAGGCTAACACATACTGGCAGAGCTTTGTGGGTAAGTAAGTTTGTAATTCTTGTTCTGACTTCCCATTACTAAAAAATCACTTAACATGATGGTTCCAGGATTCATATTTTCTGTTTACAAGCTACACAATAAGCTAAACAGAAGCTATGTCTACTTGGAGATAGTATCTTAATAAAATATTGTAATCACTCCATACATGGTATTATTAAACAGTGAAATAGTCTATACTCTCCTCTCATGACTGTGTTGTGGCTAGCCCCTCTGAATGCTGCTTCTGTGAGCTGATATCTTCACAGCTTTTCCTCCATATGTCCACTTCAAGCACATTATTGTATTATCTGGCCTCTTTGACTCTTTTAAACTCCTGTTCTTCTGAAATGTTCTTCTTCACATGTCATGAATTCATCAGTGCGACAGGTTTTTTCCTTTCTTTTTTACGAATTATCTTTAATAGCTTGAGAGTTGACTTAAGGTCATGATTTGCTTTGCAATCAATGAGAAATAGCAGACTGATTATTGAGTAATAATTGTTCCTCAATAACCGTGACAGGAATAATCCATTTTACAAGTCCCAGCATTTGGCTTGTCTATCCTCTCAAAATCACCGAAGGATAAGGGCACCAGCCAGTTAACAGAGGTGTGAATAATGACTGCAGCTAATGAGACATACCACAAAAACAGGACTTTTCCAAATAGTTAGCTGTTATTATCCAATCAGAATACAGAAAAATTTTTGATATGGAAATGTTTCATAAGCATAAGCTATCAATCAGGTGAAGTATTCCTCCCTTCTGACTGCCTGAGACAATCCTTTCAGAGCCATTCCATATGTTCTTTTTCTCAGTGTATAGTCAGTATACAGTGGATCTGTTTTTTTTTCCCAGAAATTACCTATGTTTTCACAATTTGGAAATGTTTCTAGAAAATTATTACTCAGACAGACACTGATCTATATTGCATTTTGAATAGGGAATGATTTTTTGAGTTAGCATTATTGCAGTTTTTTATGATATAGTTGTTCTGCACTTCTTTCACAGCAAGAATCTAATAATATAATGTGTGTTCTGAAGAACACATTAAAATGACATTATGCGATCAGGATGCCAATTATAGTATGACTAAAGACTAGCTATCAAGCTGCAGAAAGTCAGTAATTGTGCTGATATAAACATAATGTTTATATGTCTTGAGTAGAAAAGAATGAATCCCATTTTATTACTTACATATGATTATTGACAAAACACTTAGGGATACATTTTCAAAGTGTTGTATGGGTTTTTAGCTGCATGACTCCCATTTAAGTCAATAAGGGTCACATAGTTAAAACCCCATGCAACATTTTGAAAAATTACCACAGAAAAACCTCTCTTTTATTGCTTAGCTGCACAAATCATTTTATTCTCTAGTAGTTCTTCCATATGGCAAGCTAGTAGCATTGGCTGCCAGTAGTCTCATAAAAAAAAAAAAACATCTACAGGCCTCCAAATATGGTGGTCTATTTATATGCAGATTTCAAAAAATAATAACATGATTTGTACTTCTAGTGTTCCTTTCATCGGGTTATAGCCCAGTGCTTTAAAGCTATTAGTTAATTATGCCTCACATCACTCCTCCAGGTGGGTACACTAGTAGCTGCCACCTTTGGTGGATTGCCTGAGGAGACAAGGTGAGTCAGTCGAAGAACAAAGAATTGAACCAGCCCAGCTCCAGGTCCTTGGTCCCTTGTTCCAGCTACGAAATACTCCCAGCCCACAAAGATTCAGCATTCAATAGCATGTAATGCATATGAAATGCTAACATTAATTGGAAATGGCACTGAAGTGACCTCACTCCAGTCTACTGAGCTCTGATATTGCTTCTTCTCACTCATTAATTCATTAATTAGTTTAAAAGGGCTAATGGAAAACAAAAATATTCCATTTGCCAGGCTAGATCGCTGCTGAATATTTATATTATTTTTTATTATTCATATGGAATCATAAGTGCTTAACAGACAAGTCATTGTGGGTTTTTTTTGTTGTTGGGATAAACACAATCCAGAATATTTAGAGCACATCAGTTTAAAGGACTGATGGGGTCTTCTCTATGATTTGACTTTGCAAGGCTAAAGAAGCTCTAAAAAAACAATTTTATCATCAGCTTAGTAGATTGACAGCCATCAGAGCTCAAACACTTTCATTATGCACTGGTGGCCTCAGCAACTTGCAGCAACAGTGGAATGGTATCGTATGAAATCTTTACGCTTATTTTAGGTCTCTCTTAGGCAAAGGAAGAGATTTGAACATGCTCTTTGTTTAAATAAAGAAGCACATGATTAAATTAGTGATCAATATTAGTACCCATACATAGAAACAGTAATTAAGGTTTTTATGTAAATGCTTGAGAAATTGAAGAATTTTAAATTTACCTTTAGCTAGGATATTATATTCATCAGTCTGAAGTTTGGTTTTTAAAGCTTTTTGGTGGGACATACATATATATTATATTATTCCTTCAACAAGTACATTTTAGATTCATTTCAGCTCTCCAAAAACATAGCCTTCCCTGCACAAAAGAGAACTAGCTTTGTCTGGCAGATACCAGTTTATTCTTCTGAATTGAGATATATGCAGGTTCCCATAAACTATGACGGGCCTATTTATTAACAGAAATATTAGCCACACCCAGGTTTCCTTAGAATGGAAAGTATAAGCTAATGCATAATAAAAGTCATAATGATTCAGAGTTTTCACAAAATAAAACTAGAATTCATTAAGATTCGCCTTCTGTCCCGATATATTTCATTTAATAGCAACAGACATTTTTCTTATTTCACTGCAGTAGTATTACCATGCTCTAAGACAAAAATTGTTTTTCCTAGTTGATTGTACCCTTGTGCCTTTGTTACTTGTATTTCTATCGACATTGAGTGCATTATCCATTGTTAAATGATTGATAAAAATTGTTAAATAAGGCAAACACTATATTCAGTGTAGTGTAATGAGGCCTATCAAGCAGGAGAAATACTTCTCATCATGATATTAAAATTAAATGTAGCATTTTAAAAATTCTTGACATAAATAAAGAAGTTATTTATCTGGACCAGTGCTTTTTCTGTAAGCCCAGTGTTCTGTATAAGTCATTGCCAAAGCATATATTTTATTCTGTAGAATACTTTCATTTTCTTCTCAAATACATTTTGAACTTGCAATCATTAACCCTAACGTAGTCCACAATTGTATGGAGTTTTCTAGGTAGGGCTGTAACAGCTATTGTAGTGTTATTTCACCTACAGGTTTGCATCTCCATTAGAATGGGTTTTTTTCCACACGAAACGTGATATATACACTCATATTTAATTGGCTATGGTAAACACAATGTTATCTCTGGCTGCATTAAAATATTGAATTTAGCAGTTGTATCTATGTGCCCAGTTACCCACATGCCCTCCCTCTCCCCTCCAATTCCAATCAAGAACATTCCCGAGCTAAAGCAATCTAACAAGCTAGTAGGCACAAGGCATGCAGTACCTGTAACCACCAGGTTACAAAGCGATGACAGAGTCAGTATCACATCCAGTTGTCTTTGGTTCCTTTTCCTGATGATAAGCTAGTCATGCAGAGCTGAATCCTTTGAAATTAGTTTCCATTAAGCCTCAAAAGCAGACTTTTGCACCAGTATCTAAATACCTGCCTGCTGTAATTACACAGCCAGTATAAGGTCTATGTGTAAATACCATTGTCTGTTTTTTATTTTAAATCCGTGTTTTTGATCTTTTTAATGATGTTGCCTTACTCTTTTGAAACCGATCTTAAATATCTATCATAGCTTATTGAGACTTACTGGATATGTTTTTGACAGAAACTTTCATCTTAATGTAGTTGGTAATGTTTCCTGTTTTGTTAGATAATTTTCTCTGTTTTCAATACATTTATTAGTTTTTAAGTTATTAAAAATATTCCTTCAAATGCTGATGGATCAGCAGTTACTTTCCTTAGGTGCTAGACTATGGAAAAGAAATCATCTGTAAAAGTAAAGAGGATGTATTATTAGCAATGTCTTTGAAAATCTGAAATCTTCTTCTACCTTAGCTTTCATAACTTTTCCATGCTATATGTTCTCCTTCTTCTCAGGGCGGTTTCTCAACTGCTTTTTTTATTTTGGTAGTTCCTTCTCCTCGGCTTGTGATAGATAATACTTCAAAATTGTGATCTTGATAAATTCTTATTTCCCTCTTAGTCCCTTCCTTTATTTAACTGTGATCTTATTTCCTGAGAGAATTTCAGCTACATAGAAAGGCAGATGGTTCACAGATTCCTTTTCTTGTGGTTGATTTCCATTCAGTCTTACAGAGGAGCCTATTTATTTCACATCTCCTCTTCGTTTCTCTGTTGCTGTTCGTATGAAGACACAATCCAGTGAAGATGAGATATTTAACTGAAAAAATGGTAACAAACTAAAACCAAAACCGTATTACATCTTTTGCTGTCGAAGACCAACCTATATTCATAATTCCAAACTGCCCAGGGTCACCTAAGCAACATAGCTGCAAGTAGTTGTCATAACATGTCCCAACAGGAGCTTGCCATGCCAAAAGCGAGGGTTGTTTCCTTCTTTCTCTATGTAAATTACTTGCCTAATCTTATCTAACAACCCCCAAATCTGTAATGTATTTAACTTCACTGAAACTTTGTGAAACATGCATCCTATAATTCAACTGAGGTTCAGTGAGATTAATTGGTTTAGGAAAGGCCACATAGGAAGATGATGGTAGAGAGAGTAACTGATCATAAATCCTTTAATTAACAAGGTATAATAATATATATATTTTCTGTTCATAATTGCATATATACAGCAGGCCTGCAATCTAATTTTCTTTTTTGGTTTTGAGGAGGATTTTTTTTAGACCTTAACAAAAGCCATTTAATACAAAAAAACTAAGACAGCAGTGATGTTTAGCTGCTTTCAGGGTTATGCAGCAGAGGATTCACATTTTTTCAGGATTGAAGATTTTGAGCTGAAATTTGTAGTGCTTTTATGAATCCGGACCTCAATGATTTAAGAATTTAATTTCAATTTTCAAAGTAGGAAAAAAAAATCCTGTAAGAGCCTAAGCCCTTTTTGGCTTTCAGCAAATTTTAATGCCACGTTCACAAGCAACATCATCATTTCCAATGTTATGTTATTATCTTTCAGGTAGAAGTCAATAGTGTTTTGGGAGCAGGGAATCCAGCTCTAGGTAGTGAGGAAGCGCTTATCTCCACTTGAAACCTAGGACTCACAGCCCTGAACACTCTCCATGTGTGATATATATGCTCTTAAGAAAAAATCTCCAGAACCCCACAAGCCAAGGATGGTCAGTTCTATTTTCAGTAGTAATGGTTGTCTGGTGGTATATTTAAATTTAGAGAAATAATTTAGAGAAGTGGGAGCATGACAGAAATATAAACCTCATTTTTCCCAGGTGAATGTCATAGTCATACTTATCCAAACCAATGCTTTTTCTAATGCAATTAATATTTTATTCTGTTTATACTTCAGCAG
>NW_009213959.1:19164-38118 GCF_000690835.1 Fulmarus glacialis
ATCCTTCCACGTAGACTCATCTTGGTGGCTAGGCATTTTTCTAAGGGTCATAGGTTCATATTCCTGCAGAGGACAGAATTACACGAGATCTTCCTCCTCTTGGATGAATTCTAGAGTAGATTTCTACATTCACAAAACTTTGATTTAAATAATCTGGTTTTTATTGTTTTGAATTCATATTTGCTTATTTATTTTCCTATAAAAAGATTGATTCCTAATGTTTGGCAAACATTGAAATACATTGTTGAAGCAGGTTTTGTATTTGATGCTTCTTTTTGCTAGGTAGTTAGATATACAAAAACTTTGCACATTTATTTGAGAAAATTTACTGCTAATATGCATTTATATTAATTTTAATAGATATTTCCATTGTGTTAATATATGGTGGTTTTTGGTTTGGTTCAGCTGGATGAATATCATATCTTTATACTTGATTTCTTCAGAAAAGACTGTTCTTTTAATGAAGCACAAATATTGTTCATATTTCTTAATTTTAATAAAACTGCATTAACTTGTTTCTAAATAAGGGATACATAAATTTATCTAACAAGCTTGCATATTAGTTTGGTACATTAAACTGTGTGTAGCCTTCAGTTACTAAATCACTTTTGTCCAGGCATATTTTGTCATATGGGAAGAAACTCTGCAAAGAGGATATACACACTTCAAGGGTATGCAGCGATTATTTGTTGGTTAATACACATAGCAGAGAGCTAGGCACTACATGTGACTGGGCTAAAGTGTAGTACATTCACCCTCTCTCCTCCTTTCCTCAGGATACTTGACAAGTACCTGGAGGTCCACCAGGTGGAGAAGCAGAGGCCTGCATTGCTCCGTGGAAGGGGCAGCTCCTCAGTGTTGCTGCATTGCTGACTTCCCAGTATTTGCTTTTTGTCTTAAGGTTTTTTACCTTTCCACATCAGTATTTTTCTTCTTGAATCCTTGAGCTGCTGTCACCATCTCAAGAGTTTCAATCCTGTCTGCATTTTTACTTTTCTTATCTTTTATGGGTTTAGCTCATGGATTTTCTCACACCTTAAACAACAATTTTCTCAGTAAAACTGAGCCAAGGTCACAGGGTTGTGCTGCATCAAACTAAGCCTTGGATCACAGAGAGCTGAACCCCCGAGCCAAGGGTTACAGACTTATCTAGAGAGGGGGACTGAACCACTTCCTTTTTGCCCTCATAATCACTGGGATTTTAGAATTAGTGGATCTCATCCTCTTGCATCTCGTTTTTAACACTAGACTGGAAAAAGGAAACAAATCTTTATAATTTTTTCAACTCCCAGCCAGTTTCTCACCTTTCAGTGAACTAGTAATTGAACGAATTTGACTGAAATGAAAAAAATATTCTCTGTGCAAGTCTGAAAGATTCTACTGCTGCCAACAGCTGGTTTTCATTCCAACAGGCTCTGGGTCCAGTTGCCTTCCTGGTGATTTCCACCAATTCAGATTTATCATTCAATATTTCAAGACTGAATCTATGTCTGATATAATTGTATTACTTGAACAGATTGTCATACATGGCATGTCCACCGTTGGTCAAACTACATTAACTAATGTTTTCATTTGAGACTCCTATTTATATTTTAAAATACACTTTCTTAAAAATTGTACATAAGTTTTCAGCCAGCCTTGTAATGCTCTAGGACAGGAGCTATTGAATCACACTGGGATGGTAACAGTGACAGTGCACTCCTTGCTACCATTACCACAACAGCCTGTTGTATTAAACATGTTGCGAGAACTCTAAGGCTATATCCGTACTTGTAAATTAAAGATGTTGGGAGCATACTTTGGCACCAAGTTGATGAAGAATGTTAAGTGTCCCTACTATCAAACTCTCTTAGCTTTTAAAACACGATGGCTGCACTCAAACTGCCTCTTGTGAATAGTCTGTGAGTAGTGTTATCTCCCTAACTGTGCCTGGCAAATGTTTTCAAAAGCAAGTTCTAGCTGGCCAAGGCCAAAACTGTGCCAAGGCTAATTGAACAATTTAACAATATGGATGATCAAGTTTCAGTGCCCAGGAATGTTTAATTTAATCGTGCAAACATTGCGTTATTGGATCAAGGCCTGAAAGTGGTATGGGAATTGTATAGTTTGTGAATCCTGTAGGGGATTGCACATATGCTGCATGGCACCGAATTGCTCAAACCCTTGGGTGCTTTCAGGTAGCAGATGAAAGGACATTTCAAAGGTTTTATAAACTTTGGCTTTATGCATATTCAAGGAAAATGCAGGGTTAGGTACGTTCTGGGTATGTATACATTTATAATAAGGATTTTCATTGGAGTTACTCTTACTTAGCTTGAGCCCTGTAAATGGACTTATCCAAATGAGCCTTAACTTTGAATAAACATTCGCACTGTCCACATGTTTTTTCAGTGGCTCTTTTCTAGGAAACAGCCCTGTTTTTTTCCCCAGGTGGTAATCAAGGGCAGTAGAAGGCAATAAATTCCGGAACAAAAAAGTGGTGGGAATGGCACTGGTAACTTCTGCTACTGGTAATCGCAGCATACAAATAAGTTTTAACCAGAGCACATGGCAGGTAGGAGACTGCTGACAGTAGCCATTCAGCAGAGCTTTCGGGACAAGCTAGATGAGGTCAGGGTAAGTTTTCTTTGGGCTTGATGTAGAGTGCATGCACAATTTTAATAGTAAGCACAGGCACCATCTCACTCTTGCCTAAGGTAAAAGATTTAGCCTTTGAAAAGTCACTTCCAGTTTTAAAAATGAAATTTTAGACTTTTAAGTCAGTGAGATATTTTCAAATTCTTTGTGTAAGAACTGTATACCACCAAAAAATGCCAGACAGTTCAGTGTTGTCTAAGGAACAAATGACAGTAGAATAAACTTCTTCGAAAAGTAAATTCATAAAGGAAAGATTATTTTTGTTCAAGAGCAGAAGCCTATATATGTAGAATTACATGTGTACACAAGATGAGACATATGACATAACAGTTATCTAAAGAAAGGACATACCTAGTAAGCAAGTCATTGAACTACATGAAAAACAACAGCTTAGAATTGTAAGATATTCAAGTACAGGTTACAAAATCTTTGGATCAATCAAAACAGAATAGATCCACAACTGGAATGCAGATTCTGTGTCATGAGTGTCTGACCTGTGTCCTGGTCACTTGTACATTTGAAAGAATAGATTTGTCTTCAGTTGAGAAAGGAGAATGGGATCAACACAACTCATCTGCTGTGGTTTTCTAACAACATACCCTTTTTTCAGAAGAAATTCCAAGATTGCTGCAAATTAAGCCTACATTGTACAATCAATCCCATGGCGTTGTCACTGTCTTTCACATCTGTAACCCTATCCAGGTGCATGGCGCTAAAAGTGCCCTCTATTAGAGGGTAGGCAGTACTCCTGCATGCTTTTGGATGGACATAGTACACCTAAGTGGATCCAAAGTGTTCCTGAATGAGCAAGGGGTACAAGAACCTCCAGAGCTGAGTAAACAGCAGGCACTTGCTGAGCTAATAGCATGTAAGCATCTTCACAAAATTCTCACTGTAGTTCAAAGAATGAGAACAGCAGTGATAACTCATTCCTGTTCTCATACCATTACTTGCTAGCTAAATAATGACTTTTGTCATTGTTTTAAAATTGTATTTATTAAATACATTTAGAGAAATCCTCTGTTAAGCAAAAAGTGCTAAAAATGATTCAGTCTTACCGCAGTTGTGGTCATGAGCTACAGACTTTTGAAAGGAACTGTCAGCTACTTTTTCCTGGAGGTCCTCACTTAGTATAAATTTCCAGTAAGTATACATAAGCCAAAGTATCTATTTGTTCATCTGTAATTATCTTCTCGTATTTATTTGGGTGGCATTGGCTTAGGTGTGAAACGCAAATAGTCTCAGGGTGTCAGAGATATCCTGTTGTTTGAATACATTACCTTTTATTTTTTTCTTCAGAAAAAAAAAAAACCAAAGGAAATTAAAATCCTCTTTTCATTCACAGAATTTGAGCCTCTCTGACAGGACTCCTGATGAAACAAACCCAAAAAACCTGCTGACCTAACTGTCAGGATTGCCAGCAACAAAGCAGCAATTGTGTTTTGCAAAATGTTTTTGTTCCAACTTCGTATTTTGTTTGGGCACTTGGACTGTTGGGACTTTTACTCGTACAAGGTATAACTTGTATGAGATTCAGAAGCCTATATATGCAATAAAGTATGTCTGACCAAAGATCCAGGAAAAATTTAAAAACTCCACATATGTGTACCAAGAATATCTGTGGATTATTTGCTTGGAGTATACTGCAGCAGTGCCCTAAATCAACACTGTCCTTTTAAGCAAAGATGTTACATTATTACTACTAAACAATTATGCATGTTAAATTTAGGAGTGAGAAGAATGATGCCATGCTGACAGGAGATAAAACAGTCAGAGTATGGTGGCTTTACTTGGTTTCACCAGTGCAGATCTCAAAAGCTAGCAAAGTCGTCTACAGCAGAGTGAACCTAGCAAAGGAACCTGCCATGTCAACACTGTTGAAATTACGGCCACTTTCAAATGTTGTGGCAGATATCAAAGATGTAGTCAGGACTAAAAGCAGATGGTATATCATTTCCTCAGTCCTGTCGTCCACAGGTCTCAGATTTATGTAGTTGCACGTTCTTCCAAGCCTCGTTGACTTCAGTTTCAAGGATTAAGACCAGTATCTTTTTTTTTTTAAAGTTCTGTTAAGAAAGCAGTGTTTCTTGCCATGAAGTTACACTTGTTTTCTGCAGATTTTTATTTAGCACAAGCAGGATTGACTTTGAAATAAAATCCAACAGGTTTCCCAGTTGATTTTGATTTAATGGACGTCTTTGGTAGAGGGCCTCAGGGTAGGCTGGCTCTAGCTATTTATCTTTATACTGGGTAGTTTATATGTTTTAAGAAAGTGACAAATGGCAGCTTTAAAAAAACTCATTATGATAATTGATTATTATAGGGAAACCTTGGAAACTTTATGAAAGCGAGCCGTATTCTCTAAGTGTCTTAGCTTTAAACCAGACTTGTAATTAGAAGAATCCATAAACATTTATCACATTAAGAGAGGTTCGGTCAGTAAGTTTAGAATAAAACTCTGGAGTCACTTTATTGTCTTGTGTTAAAATCACATACTTTAGTGATTTTCCCTTACCACAGAGAGATTAATTTGCCCAGCTGAATAGAGGACCACACACACTCTCATAACCTGTCTAAGCAGAGTTCTACAAGAAATTTGCTGTGCATGTCTCTGGGAAAGGTGACTGGACTCTTGGACTAATACGTTTCTGAGCGTTGTAATCAAGCCATATTTTCCGAGTAGAATTTGTTCAAGAATTTGAACTATCTATTGTCCCTCCACTTCTTCTGCTTGGCATCTTCATCTGTCTGAAACTTTGGTTGTCCCCAGCAGGAAACTCACTGATCTCAAATTTCCCTCCGTCCCTCATCTCCCTTATTTTGGCTGTAGCTCATTCTGACCACGTTATGAGAGATTCCAGTCCTGGATCCATATGTAAGACAGCCTTTAGCTTATATTTAAGTCAAGGCCTTATAGTTTAGCGACTGATTTATTTGAGCAAACAAACAAAACATTTTGTTAAATTATAGCTAATGTGGCTAGGAGTTTATTTTGCTTTCATTAATGTGATAAATCTCTCAAACATAAAAAAATGGGACCAACCTTTGCAATCACTACCTAATGTTACATTACTAATGCCTCTGGAAGACAGAGACAACATTTCTGGTCTGTCTTTCACAGAGACAATTAGCGCTCTAGAGGCTCATTCACTATTTTCTGAAATGCTGAATATGAAAAATTATCTCTCTGATTTCAAGTATAGGAGTTCTTAATCATGTCCAAACTTGAGGAGTAGTCGCTGTTCCTGTGTAGAAAAGTAAATATTCTGCAGCTGACTTTTTAAGAACTTTTTGTTACTGATTTAGATCTGCATTATGTGACTCGGTTTGATTTTTAGTTTAACCAAGGGAGTATACATTTCATGTTCCTTATAAGAAAGTAAAGAAGGGGTTGCTCAAGATAAACAATAACTGAGCATAAAAGGCAGAAAATACTTACAAAGCCATACTATGGTATATATACTTCAAGAACTTTTCAGTCCAGAAAAGGTTTTTTGCAGTATGGCTTCTCAGGCATAATCTGCCATCGTATGTCTTTTCTTTTAACTGGCTTTCATTGTGGTAACCCTCGACATTTACGGTGTTTTCTCTTACGGCACCAAATCCTGCAATCAGAGGAGTACATAAGAATGCCATCTTTCATTTCTAAAAAGTATGTTTCTAGCCTATAAAGTTGGTGTGAAAAGATTTACTTTGCCACCTTAGTTGTTTGTAAGGCTCAGAAGTGAGAACGTAAACGAAAGAACTATAAAAATTGCTTTCTTAAAACTTTTGTTATTTTTAACAAAATCATAATTTTTAGAAGAGTTTCCTGACATTTTAACATATGAAGTTGACAATGCCATAATTTCTCTTTCTTTAAATATATTTTATTGCTTCAGATAATGTCCTACATATAAATTTACATATATCTATAACAGGAGTAAACTACAAAATCTGAGAAAAAAAGCGAAGTTTTCAAAAGCAAAGAGTTTTTGACTCTTCTAAGCAGACAGCTTCTAAAAACAAACCCATAATAATTACATCTATTCTTTCCCCACAGCCAGCTACATCTTTTTACCATTAAAGTTTTTCTTTTTCAAGTTTGCTTCAGTCTGTAAACCCCTCTTTAAACATGAAATAAAAATCATTGTTCCTTTGGCAACTATATAGTTTCTTTGTTGAAAGCTGCTTAATTCAAATATTCTGCTCACAAAGATATGTTACTTGGCAGCTTGATGTATACAGTAAAAGTGAATGATATCTGTTAATAGCAGAGAAGAAAATTCATGTTCTTTGTGTTTCCCCATAATAGAGCTTTTTCAAGTTAGCCAGTGTTTCAGATTGATAAACGTCAGGTAAACAATGAAACGTATAAAGGTCTAACCCTCTGAGTTCTTTTGTCCGTATAGTCAGTGTGAAAAGAGCACAGTGGCATGTGGCAGGATCAGGCCACAAGATTTCAGAATGTGATGCAAATGTACTTTGAGGTGCAACTGAGCTGCTTCAGTGCTAATATGTAGCATTGCCTCAGTGGATGGACGTTGTCTTTCTCTGTTTTTATTTTGCTTAATTAGCTGTTTTGAAGTTCTACCTGAAACCAAAATGCACTCTACTAGAACTCTGACATGAGGCAGATAAATTGCAAGTATAGTTGAATAAGGTGTTAATGCACAGGAAAAACGCTGGCTGAAATATATAGGTTCTCCCTAGAAATGTGTTGCCATACAAAGTAACAAATGCACTATTTTTTCTTATTCAGATTTTGTTTTGTATACATGTGCAAGATTTTTAACTAGGTGAAAATATTCATTACTGTAGAAATAGTGGAGTAGAACAGAATAGGAGGTCACCAAGTTTTCCTTTCTAATCTATAACTCAATTGTTACTGCATTACATTTTTTGTAGGAACTGTTGGCAACAAGATTCTGAAATGAATTTGGCTTACCTGAATCTCACATCTAATAGTATGTCTAATTTCCTGATCAGCAACAAATACTATATGAGTTTTAGAAGCAATAAGCTATTTGAAATTTAAAAGTCTGCTATTTTTTTTCCAAGTGAGGCTGGAGTTATTACATCTTGCATTGCTTTTAGATATATTTAGATATATTCTTGCTATTTACAAGAAGTTCAGACCACATCTCGCCCTCTGTAGACATAGCATTGCAATTCCAGGAAAGCTTGCCAGACTTACCTATTTAGGAAAGAGTTAAAACTCAATACATAGTGGAAGCAAGCCTTTCACCATCCTTTTCTCATTTCTTATAGGAACATTTCTGTAGGAAAGATGTAGTATATTCCTGCAAGTTCCTAGATTTGGCTGGTTGGGAGCCCAGACTGGTGAATGCCTTGCATTCATTGGCATAAGTGAAAAGAAAGCCCCACAGTCCTGACCTTTGGAATGGGATTCGTCTCGCCTATCATCAGGACATTAAAAGTTAGGTATCTAAAATGGAGCTAGTCTCCCTTTGCTTCCTTAAGGGAGAGTATTTCACTCCCCAAAGCAGTTGGTCTGACCAGTCTTGAGACATGATGGCTGATATATAAAAAGATGACCTACAAGTCTGATCTGCCACATGTTGTCTTCTCACCTGGGCCCATACATTTCTGTGCCAGTGTTATATTTACTATGTACTTTAGAGCAAAAAAAAGAGAGTAATTCCAATTCATTCTACAAGCTGAATAGGGACAACGGTCCAGTGATTGCAAAAGGGCTGCTATGCCAATGCATCTCCTGATTAGTGAGAGCTATGTTAGTATGGAGATGCCTTTTGCCTTTCTTCTAATGTATACTGGCAGAAAAGCTAGCAAGAATTCAATCCTAATTTAGTGCAATTTCTTGTGCATATATTTGCCTGTACTAAACAGCAATATTTTATGCTTAAAGGACAGAATTTTCTCTCATTAACCCTGCAGAGGTCAGTGGGATGTACAGAAACTATAGTAAGCATTAATTTTGTATCATTCGCTTACAGCAGTTTTATCAGGCATTTCCAAGATGCAAAACACCATCATATGGAAATGCATTCACCAATATGATTTTTCACAGTATAAAATGTTTATTGGGAAAACATATGCCTCATGGTACATATGTTCCCATGTTTTAATGCACATTTTATAGGGATTTTTCTTTTTAACCTGTTACTTTACTCTTTTGTTTTTAAAAGTTGATTCACTGTTATTAAACAAATTCAAAGAGGTGAAGAAAACAACATGTGGCAGCTCTTTTTGTTGCTATCATCTTGTTTTATTGTTTGAATGCCTCAGAAGGTGGCTATTGTACTTTTATTGAGCAAGGAATAGAATTCCTTTAAAATCCAGGTGTTGACCACATGTTTATCAGACTTTTCATAAACAACAAAGAGTTTTTCTTTCCATATCTGCTTTCTTTTTGAAAATCCAACTGAGCCTTGCAAATATGTTAATCCAGGTCTGCAAAATCTTCAAGCTCTTGATTTGATTCATGCATGCTAGCAAGGGTCAAACTGAGGGGAAATAGTAAAGCAGCATTTCCTCTGAGGTGATTGTATTGCTCATGCCTTTGTATATTGCTACCAGCATAGAATGGTGGCAGGTTTTCACTGCTGAGGATTAAAACTAATTTAATGTTTCTAAACTAAACATGCTTCCGATGCAAAGTTCATACCCAAATTGCAGCTTTATCAAATCAGGTGTTCAGATACAGTGACTGGAATTTGCTTCAAATATAAAAAGCATTCAGATCTAGCTTTTTCAATTGTTCTCATATTTGTTAAGCACTGATTTTTGAGCATACAGTGAGGCTGAAAAGAGCCATATTTTAAAAGCGGCACTCTAATTTTGTACCTCTTCTTATCACACTCCTGCTTGCCAAGGCAATAAACTCCAGATGAAAATAATGGATTTTGGATACCCAACAGCAGTTTCCTGCTCCCGGGAATCTCCATTTCTGTAAAATATTAATTTGTAGTTGTATTTATTTAATTGGCAATCCTTATATAAATATACATAATGTACACATAAAAAAGAGAATGCTGAAACAGAACACTGTAATAAATATGGATTTTTAAGACATGGTATAAAAGAACAAGCAGCATCGGTCTTGAACTTGCAGCTCCTGCATGAATGTTTGCAATAATAAGAATCATTATTTAATGAATTATTATCCTTCCTACAGCTCCCAAACAGGTACTCTACAATAAAAAAGGAAAAAAGAAGGACGTCTTCCCCTAAAATGACTGTAAGAAAGATAAGGGGACGAAGCTCTGAAAGAGTAAAACTATAACAAGAAATTTATGTGGTTATTTGTTATTAGATAATACCTTTACAAAAAGGTAGCATCTTTCTTTCTTTCTCTTTCTTTCTTTCTTTCATAAACAAACATCTTGGTTTTGAGGGACTTAGTAAAAATCCATTAGTTGTAGAATGCCTACTTACCTGAGGGTTGCAAGATCAGGCAAATTTTGGGTGAATTTCTCTATATTATATCTGGTGCTTCACCACATGTGAATGTGAGAGAAATTTATCCTACTTTATCTAATTATCACAGCAAGCCTTGCAAACACTGTTAAAATTTAATTAGGCTTCTTACTTGTTAATTTGGAGTAATGTTAGTTTATTTTTCTCTTACAGTTGATTTCTAAAAATATTTTTCCTTAGCTCTTGGTGTTTATTTCAGCAAAGAAGTTTTCAAAAGTAGTGCCTTAAGGTATTTAGATGTATGTTGTTGGTTTTTTTTTAAATAAAATCACTTTATGCTGACAGCTCAGATTAGACTTTTTAAAAAGTTCATTGGCTATGTAATCATTTGATTAGTAACATACCAGTTTTAAGGTTTTGTTGTAGATTAGTGTTTCCTTGGCTTAATAATGGAATAAATAAGTATATTTAGCATTTATAGCGCAATTCATTGTTGTTCTTTTAAAATATGTCATCATTCAATAGTCAAATGTATCAGCAAAATAGAGAGCATAGTGGAGAATTGTGCTAATCTTGAAATGGACAGACTGACATGTTCCCGAGATCTGTAAAAATGGAGTGATTAGTGGTTTTAATGACTTGATGAGTTCAGTTCATTCTTTGGTTTTTTGGGATAGGGTCATTTCACAGGGCATATTTAGACTCTCTGTAATTTAAACCTTTGCTGATTAAAGATAGTTTCTCTAAAAGGTAGCTATAGAAATTTCCATGTCAGTATAGGCAACACTGAATAACTGAAGAGGAAATTGTTTCTATTTCTTGTGATTTGGACTTAAACTCCAAGTTAATTGTGAACACAGAAGCCTCTGGACTAAAAGGTAGAGCTAATGTTTTGTTATCTATGGCGACATGTCCTCTCTTCTGAAAAAAGTATTATTTTCTACAACAGGCAACAGGCACATGGCCTGTTGGATCAGGTTACATCAGGTTATGTTGTGTTACTTGATATGACATGCCCTGCAGTGACCTGAGGCAATGTCATCTTGTGTTACCTTGGTAAGGAAATACTGTTCTTTATTAAGCAAGCGAAGAGAAGGCTAATCATCTCTAGTCATGAGGAATTTCTGTGTTCTCTGTAGGCAGAAGCAGTTAATGGCAAGTAGTCTGTTGTTCTGATTTTTTTTCGGCTAATTCTAGGGAGGCTAAACCCCACATGAATCATGTCTTACTATTATTTACTAGTTGGCATCTACTTTACAAATCTAATTTAATATATTCCAGAGTACACACAGAAAAGACATTCCTGTAGTGCTACAAAGAGGTGTAGTACTTGGAGAGTGAATAGACAATAGCACTTATTTGGTTATGGAAATGAGAAATTTTGCAAAAGGGATATTAAGTAATCTTCTTAGATGGAAATGCTCAGTGTTGGAAGCCTAACTATTTATACATTTTTATACATAGATTGGTCATTATTACTCTTCTACAGTTCTTATAAGCTTCTTGCTTAAATAGTACATTATGAAAATGAGCTATTGCAACTGCAAAGTATGATAAAACTGAGTCTACAGTGTGACCCTGCCCGTGACTCTATCAGGATAGGTACTCTCAATAAGTAAGTCTTGAGTTATTGCATTATGGGATATTATCAAAGGAACCCATTGTACCTGGTCATTCACTGTAATGATCTTTAATATTATTTCCTATTGATACATTCGGCATGTAAATTCACTTTTAAAAGATTTGCACAAAGAAAGTGAACACTATTACACAGGTACAGCTATCTACTGATTTTACAGTAAATTACTGGTGCGTGGTGCAGAATGTAACCTCTTGGTTATATTCTGCAGTAAAAGGAATGGGTTAGAGAGGTTTTTATGCAAATTAGTAATGCTCTGTGTTGGAAGCCTAATTGTACTTTTTATTGTTGGACAAGTCAATACTACTTTAATACACATTTTATAAGCTTCTTGCTAAAATTGTATATGAAAGGGATTAGTTCCCATAGATGAAAGGCATAATCTTAACAATGAGGCCACGTAAGCAGAATGGTTGAAGTACTGATAAAGGATTTGTTAGCTCCAACATAGAATAAGTCTTATTAGCCTTATTAGTCACCACTATTTGACCCACTACAGTTCATTGTACAAGTCACGTATATTCAGTGATGGAATGAACAACAGCTACTGTAATTGTATTCTGGCCAGTTACAATAAATAGAAATGTGTGAAGTACCTTGCTGTAAACCAGAAACAACATAAATTCATTTTTCTTTAGTTATTCTTGAATGGGGAAAGCAAAAAAAAGTCATTTTAAAAATGAACTTTTTTATAAAAACTACTAGGTAGCACATCATGAAGGAGGCTGGAAGAGAAGGTCAAGGTTCAGATTTGGCTTGCTGTCTCACTTGATCTAAATCTTCCCACATGCTCAACAGTGCTCATTATCACAAATAATAAAATTCAGATGTTGAAGAACAAGAGTTCAGTTCATCAGAGGAAAATCTGAAGAAAATTATCTTCAAAATGCAGGTTTCACATTAGAAAAAAATGTCATTTGTTGTGCATGTTTTCCTGGACAATCCTTGCTTTTTAAGTTAAAACCAATACAAAGAATTTTTTTTTTTTTTCCTTCCCTTTTCTACAGTTGTGACAACAGTGGTAACAGAGATAGTGAAGAAAAATGGAAGTATATGAGTCAACTTTTAGCTAAGGGCTTCCAAGAAAAAAGAAGCCGGTCCTATAAAATAGAAAAATGGAGAGGTTAAAAAAACAAGTGATACCTAAAGATTTCTTGGTATTCCCCAGCTTTAAAGAATTCATCAAAATATATAGGAATGACTGAACAATGATAGCATACAAAACAGAGACCAGAGCAAAGTGCAACTGCAAATCTGATGGGGCCTGCGTTGCCTTCAGTTATGTCATTTTTTTCCACCATATGCTGGATCATGCAATACTAATGGGGGGTGGGGTGGGTGGGTGAACAGACACTTAATCCTCATCCCCTCCATGCCTAAAGAAATGTGTTAAACTATATTAACATTTCTAGTAATTCCAAACTACAGATTATATACATGGTCCTATCTCTGCAATGCTTTTATTCATTCTACTCTTCTCTACATAACCATGTGCTGGAGAAAATATTAGCTGCCCATATCTAGAATACTTTTTGGAGGGGCTTTTCCTTTAAACCATGCTAACTGACCTCTCCCAGTACTGTGTCTGTCAGACGTATATTTCACACATTATAGTCTGTGTAGCCACACCTTTTTAGACCAAATGAGCAACTGTCCTATTTCTAGGGATGCTGTTACTCAGCATTTGCAGGTTCATAGGTAATATACCTGCACATTTGGTCTTTTTTTGTCTCCTGGAAAGAGTCCTGTCTATGAGCCTCTGGTACAAATTAATATTTACCATCAAATTGCTTATTAGTTTGCCTTGCCTAAAGAGGTGCCCTACGTAGACAGGCATCCTTCTGTCCTGTCCTTACCATTTCCTCATGTTAGTCTTTCCTTAATTTTTGGTTGTTTTTTTTTTTTTTTTTTTTTTTTTTTTAGTAGTTAGAGTCTTCGCCTGGTGGCTTGTGGAGAATTTATACTTTTGGGCTTGTTTTAGCTCTTGGTCTAGATTTCCAAAGAAAAACTACTTTTCCCTGAGTCTGAACAGCCTCACACTCATACAGTCCCAGTGCTACTGAAAATGGAAGCCATACAGCGGTTATTTGCAATAATAACACTTGCAGTTCAAGACTCAAATGAAGCATTTCAGAGCAGCAATTGCAGTATGTTGTGCAATATGAGCTTTTGGCAAACTAGAGGATAAGACGATATCGAATTGTCAGAGAAATTGAAGACATTCTCCACTCTTTTTAACAATATAGATAAGGCAGTCAGCAAAGCAGATATTTATGGGAATGAGGGGGAGGAGGACAAAGGGGAAGATCCGTGGAGTTTGCTTAAGCCCTGTGCCTCTTCCTCATAGTGCAAAAATCGTTCATTTTATCTAACTTTAGCAGTTTAAAAGACAGGCATCCCAGTTAAGCACATCATCTGGGTTTCCACTGCAGTTAATAAGCAGAGTTAGGCTCTTCCAGAGCTGATTTATTCCATCCTAAGATATATTATAGATGCGATTGATTATTCTCTGGAGGTGTCTATTTCTCTCCATTGATTAGAGAGGAAGCCTAGATGATTAGCTTAAACAACTAACTTGTTAACAACTAACAGTTCATGTTAGCTGAGATGAATTCCCACTCTCAGGGTTTTGGACAGTGAGGACTTCATCTTGTCCTTTATTTGATTTATTTCTTCCATTTTTCTCCATGCCCCTACTCATTCCTCAGTCAATTCTGTTCAACAGATGATCAAATTCTACCCTCTCTTTCTCACTTAAATGGTTTCCACGTATTTTACTTGAGATGCAACAGATTTTACAACCCTATTCTCGTTACAGTATGTAGGAGGGGGTTGGGGTGTTTTCCAGATCAAGTCCGAGTTGCCTGAGAGTAGCAGAGTGGATCTTCAGATCTAGGTTCATTTTCTTGTTTACATAAGGAGGTCATTTTTAACAGACAAATTGTTAAACCGTTGTGGTTTACAGATGCGCGGACTAATCCCCTTAACACTAGTCCTGTTAAATGGTTATGCTCCTTTGATATTTAATGAAGAGAAATCGACACATCTAGATAGCAATTCAGATCTTAGAAGGAACATTTGTTCTCCAAGTTCTGTTTCTAAAAGGCTTTATATTCGTAGGGTTTTTTTGTTTCAGGCAGCACTTGGAAAGAATAGATGAAGACATTATATATCATCTTCTCCTTGTTTTTCATACTGTAGGCTTTCATGGCAGGACTTACTGGAAATTCGTTCATCATGTGCTTTTTGACATAATCCATTCAGCTGCTTTGCTGGTGGTGTTCGAAATTTATTTTACATTGATTTTGAAATATTTGCAGTAGGAAAGTTATTTAAGATAAAACAGTGCCTCAAAACAGTTGTCTGTTCATTTAAACAATGTTAACAGGACATTGAAAATTATATTTGAAATTACTAAATATTGAAACTTGTATCATTGTTTCATCATTTCAAAGCACGCTAAGCTTTATGGATCTCAAAATAGTCTCCAAAAGACCCACAACAGCGTTTAACTCAGCTAGTTGTCAGTCTTTACTGGTCAACATTTCATTTGTCTGTCTGCAGGTTTTTTATAGATACAGTATACTAGTAATAATTATATTATTAATTTTGACTAGGTGTAGTAATAAATCCTTTTGCTGATATTTCTTTTTTAAACAAACAACGTTTTTTATTGTTTTGTTTTGCTTTCTCCTGGTTCTCACAGCAGCTCTTAGTTAAAACTTGTATATTCAAAAAGGGTTTCTATCTGAAACTGGCTTATTTTTCTGATTATAGAAAAAGCTTTATAGAAAGAAGTTACTATGTTGGTTTTGAAATTCTTGAATACACAGAACTTACCAAACATCAGGCAGATTTGGGAGGAAGAAGCTTCCCATTACAGAGCACACTATTGACCACATGACACAGAAACAGCTAGGTAGCTACCAGGTTCCTCCACTCTTGCGACGCCTGTATCCATCACAGTCTCCAGAGATGGTGATGTGAGGTCTTCCTTTGGTCCTCCTCCCTTACATAGTTTAAAAAATCCTGCTTTGATGGCTTTGCCTTTAGTGAAAGGTCAGTGATTGTGCCCTTGTTTGACATAATTGATGGTGTAGTTAATTAGAATTGTACCGTACTTAAAATAGCCTGTGCTTCTAAGATCTGTAGTGGAAGAGCTACCTCCTGCAGAGTTTCTGAGATCTAAAGAAGGGTAGCTTCCTCAAGCACTGTTTACAAGCTCCTTCAGCGTGCTTGTAGCATCTATAATCTGTAGAAGAAAGACTCCCTCCTGTGGAACTAATAAAATCCACAGGAGAAATGCTGTGGATTTCCTGAATCCTCGTTTGCCTGTAAGAATTTAACAAGGTTGCAGCCATCTTTAGGTGTTAGCCATTAAGTTCCATCATGTATGTTCTAGGTCTACAAACATGGGCCCATGTTATCAGTGTGTTACTTCACTTTTAAGATGGTATAGCTTTAAAGACATCAGGAGAACTCTACTGGAGTAATACCTAAAACCTCAAAATTTAATCAAGTCTGCTTAATACACATACCAAGTAATATCTTTAAATACCACTGAGTATTCTACGCAAAAAAACCCAGGAGTATTCCTGAAACAATGTTTTTAAAGTAACCATTGCTGAAAGAACCCTGCCATTAACTTCAAAAAGAACTGGCTATATTCCTTTACATCGTGAAAGGTATTGATGTTATTATGGATAGCAGCAAATTCACATGTAGAGTATAATAGTTCCCCCCCACCCCTTTAGTTAAAAATTGCTTGAAAACCCAAATGTTTAGTGTATAAAATATTTAATAAATGCCTGATCTATTCCCGCCCCCCCCAAAATCTAGCAAACCAAAATGTTTTTCGGAAGAGTGATATTCAGAGAATATGTCTGATTTGCCAAAACTAGAGGAGGCTACTTGTCAATTGTTATGTTTTTTATAATAGAAGACAAACAAAACATAACCCAAAGATAGCCATTTCTGTAACATAGCATTTTTTGTTTATGTCTTCTATGAAAGGAATATAGATTTTAGATTACGTTGGTATAAACTGTGGCTGACAGGACAATAACTTAGATCCTTTTCTTTAAGGATAACAGACTTTAAAATAAAATTACTGTATCTTCTGGTATGTATAAAATTCATTACTAGCTATTGTAGTTTCAATATCATTTTAGCTTCAGAATCACAGGTATCTTCATGCATAAAATGTATTAATTTAGGAATAAAAAAAAATACACTAGAAAGCAGAGGCTTCTTTCAGTTCTTTCCTTCCAAGCAGGCTGCTTACTTAACCTAGTACAAGAACCTAGTGTGAGTTTCATTGGCTTGTTTTAAAAAAACAGTTAATCAAAGAATAATGGATAGGATGTCTTCATCTGACAACATCTGTTGATCTGAAACAGAGAATAGCCAGTGTGACAGTGAAGGTGTTCTCTACTTTTTTCCCCAAGCTGAAAAAATGGGGCATAGAGCTGTACAACCCATAACAATGTGCATGTCTTTATAAGATGTTGTTCACCAGAGACTTGTCAATAGACTGAGCCATATTGGTTCTGGCAGTCTTTCTATTGGGACAATATTTGCCTTGAAGTACTATCTTTTCTCTTTTTCAATGTCAGCCTGAAGGCTCTTAGACAGCATATGTTCATTTCATGTCTTAGAGATATTGCTTCTGGTATTGCAAATGCATTACCACATTGAGGTTTTTTGTAAAACAGATGGTACATATTAAGGTCTCAGTTTCTTAGACAATTTCTGCAACAATTGTACTGCATTCTTCACATTGACAAAAACATCATCAGCATCATGCAGTGAGGCACTAGATTATGTCAGAATGGTAAATGAACGCCCACAGCAGAAAGAATTATGAAGGTGAATCAGCTCCCTTAGAGAAATGAAGAAGGGTGTTAGTTATATTTGGTAGATATTCAGTTAAAACTTAACGCCCTGATCCTGCAAAGCGATTTGTTTGGGTGGAACTTAGCTTGCAAGGAGTGTTGCTGATATGTAGGAATCACATTTGGAATAGTTGTTATCTTTTGTAAGCCTGGGTCCTTAGACACATTGGAGTATGTGAAGATTTGTGTGAGCACAAGAGACAAGCCATAAAGTGGTCACTGTGAGGGATTATGAGAATGACAGTGAAGCAGAGGTTCATGGGCCAGCAGGCTGTAGTACAGAACTGGACCAAATTAGAAGACCATCTAGGACAAGCTGTCAAAAATCTGTGTGTGCAGTGAAAAGGCAATGAACAAGAAGGAAATTAGTCACGCTCTCCCAGAGAGAGTGTAGAAGGTACTCTCTGGTAACATGAAGGTGCCTTTACGCAAAACTAGTGAGATTGGTCTGACTGTGATTACGGTAGAAAAGACACAGGCCATGGTCTACTGGCATGAGTAGCCTACTTTTGGGGTATTGTGTCTTTCCCTCCTACTGCAGCACCAGCCTTGTTGAGAAGGCACTATCTCAGTGACTTAAACGTAAGCTGGATTTCTTTGTCCTCCTTTCAAGGGCCAGGTCAAATATGGAAGAGTGGAAAGTGGGACTTGGTTAAAAGTAACAATTTGGGTCAGAAGTGAGTGAGGTTAGCTGGCACAATTGGATGTCAGAATACACACAGAAAGGTCTGAGTTTGCCCTATGGGTCATTGTTTCTTCTGCTGGGAGGGTAACCGAAAATATGAAACTGCTTTACCATGTTCCTACCCCATAAAGAATAGGGATATTGGTTCTTCACATGAGCAGATCACCTTCATATGAAACCTACATGACTTCCTTCTGAGTGTGAGATTCGAAGAAGATTGGACCAAAAAAAAGAGGGGGAAAGCAAGATTTGAGCACCAGATTCTGAGACTTTAGTGTAGAGGGTGTGTAGCGCAAGGCTGTGTACACGTGCATATGCCCTGAGCAGATAAGCAGTTTCAGAAGTGGTTGGTCCCCCCCATTCAACTTGAAAATGCAGTTCATTTAAAGAATTCATGAGACAGTCATGTCATAGCAGTCAGGCAAAAGTTACATCCCACAGAGCTGTTTTGCGCTTTATCCTTTATAGGAACAACAGGTCAACCTGAAACACTGCAGATGGTGAGCACCATTTTGTGAGTGATAGTACTGTTCTGAGGCTGTATTTGCTGACAATCAGCAATATCTGTGAATAACTCAGAATGTCAGGTTCTAAGCAAATTTTGAATTTGCTTCTATAAAGTGATGGAATTAGTTGTGACTTGTAAAAATTGTACATGGGATTAGGCTAGTATTTCCAGTGTTCTATTGAACAGTAAGTTTGCAGACGACACCAAGTTG
>NW_009213960.1:0-29499 GCF_000690835.1 Fulmarus glacialis
CCTCCCGCCCCACCCCCCCACCTCCCGCAGCAGTTTCTGAGTGATTGATAACTTTGCACAGGAAACAGAAACAGAAAATGGTGTGAATTCAGGATGAAGGGATGGTTGCTTGTACTTGGCATTTCCTGGCGGTGCTGTGGTCTGCTGCTGCTTAAATTTCATTCAGAAGTAGTTTTTGTCTGTTTCTTTGGTAATTATTTCCATTACAGGGATTCTGTTTCAGAAGGGAAAGGGTTTGGCAGGGGTTTATCAGTGCGTGCTGTGCTCAGCTCTGGCTCTGTCATTTGCTGTGACCATCGCCTCTTTGCTTACCTGCAAACCTTCCACATCTGTGGTGTTTCCAGAGGTGAGGAGATGGGTGGCAGGAGGAGGAGCAGAGTAGGAAAATTCAGAAGTCATATTTATTCAGTGGGATGTCAGTGATTTTCTCTCCCCCTGCCTCAACTTAGGAATCACTAGAGCAGAGCCCTCAGGGCTTGGGTACTTACCACTACTGCGCTCTGACTTTTCTGTAAGAGGCTGTGGCTTTGTGTCCATCCAGGTTTACCCCACGCAGCACTGAGTGCCAAATCAGTGGATTATGCTGCAGCCAAAGGACCCCTAATTAGGAAGCATTGCGTTTTCATAGGCTTTCCTTTGACTTTCTCTCCACATCCCAGGTTGTGCCTGCCAAAAATTACAGTTGGAAGTTAAAAGTGCAGTCCTTACTAGGCAAAACTGTTTATCCCAATAGGGATTTTACCCGTGTAAGGATTTAAGGACTTGGTTAGATGTTCTCTGCCCTTGAGGGCACCACCCTTTGGGCTGTGCAAAGAGTGGAGAAGGCGCTTGCGTAAGGATTTATCTAAAACAAAGCAAAAAATTCATAGGCCCTGAAGAAAGTTCTTATCCAACTTATTGTTCATTAAGTCATTTCCCAAAACAGGTGGGGTTTGGAGGTTGGTTTCAACTCTCATAAAAACAAAGATAAAATTTTAAGAGCTAAATTTCCGTGAATTTTTTGTTCCTATGAAAAACAAAAAACAAATCCCCACCTGCCTTGACCTTTTGGATTCTGCAGTGACATCTGTGCTCAGTTACTTATTGGGCTGCCCCAGAAAAACCTGCAAAATATTCCCCTTTCAGCAATCAATTCCTAACGTTACTGATCTAATGCAACAGATAGATAGGTAGGCAGGTTCTCCTCCATTACTGAGACTTATCTCTTCAAATGATGGCTCCCTGGTATTGTAAGAGGCAATCTTAAAGTGAGTTTCAACAGGTCTCATTACATGAGAAAAGTTATTAAACACTACTGCAATCTCACAAAAGAAGAATAAAAGGAATGGATTTTTTTCAAAAAGCAGTTTGCATCAGTATTTTTCTCACTGATTCAAAATCCCTTCCAAAAGCTGTTCATTACACCACTTTATATTTAAAATATATTTTTACATTGGTTTAGGGTTTCCTATCCTGGAAAATGACAAATCTGAAACTGCCCCCATATCTTGGAATTGGAAGAATTCTACATTTTCCATCCTCAGAGCAAACATGCAAGTGAGGTATAAAATACACAAGCAGAATACTGTCTCTTGAGGAGCACAGATGACTTCAGACCCCTAAAAGCTGCTAAGGAAGTTTTTAGAACGGCAGTGCTCCCATCAAAAACCGCAAGTGTTCAGGCTGGATATTCGCAGCAGTCCCCTCAGGTCTGAACTTCTAAAAACAAATCTGTAAAACCCCAGTGTCAGCACAGACAGCTTGGTTCAACATGCTGTGGTACAACATGTACAATGACCCACTTTTCCTGGAGTGGCAAATCAATCATTGCATCATCACACATCAGTTTAGGAGCCTTAGTGATGGAAGTAGCTTTGTTTCACATTAGCAATTTGGGTGGGCAGAAAAATGGAAAGATGTATGATGGAGATCCAGAGAACAAAATTAAACACAATTAAATGAGAATCCATTTCCTGCAGTATCTCTTTGCCTGCGGCACACTGTCTATCAACAATACACAGGTACAAATTGGCCTGGAGATGTATCTTTAACTATCCAAACAGGAAAAAACTGCATTAGCAGCATGCTGCTCTGCCGGACTGGTGCCATGTGACTGGAGAGCGTGTACATTAGATAGGACAGCTGATTCTTTCCCAATGACTGAAGTACTGTAGTGTGATTAAAATAACTGCTACTGTATGAAGAGATTGTAAAGGGATATTATAATACAGTGCAGTTAAACGAGATTGATGGGTGTTCTGCAAATCCTGCAATATTTACCGTTAAACATGGTGGGCGCTGTCAAGGTGAAAGGAATAGGATCAGCATCTCTGGTTTGCATGGAACAGTGAATAAAAGATAACTTTTATCTTTTTTTTCTTCCTGTTTGAACAGGTAATATTTTTATGCTGCCTTCATCAACATATGGGCATCACTCCTGGGAAAGAAATGAAAGTCTGTTAATTTATTTGATCAGACATGAGAAATAATAGAAAACTAAAATGAAGACTCGCATTTGTCATATGTTTGAATTACTGGAAAGCTGAAGAAAGCAGAAAAATATTGCAAGGAGTTCGAAGATGTGAGGGTTTATTGAATTAGAAAAATATTAATAGCATTAATCATTTCCAAAACAGGCTTCTTAACATCTAGAATGACTATATAAAGGATTGGGAAAATAAAAATAAAAGAAAAAAATCAGATATAGAAAGTTACACTTTTTTGTGTTTAGAAAGAAAGGGATGAGTTTTCACTGATTTACATCCAGCCAGCCTCACTGGAATGGTTAACCTGTGGGGAAAATACCAGGTGAGGATCTAGCCCTGAAAGGATAAATCAGCGTGAAATACCTGAGAAGAAGCTATAGTTCAGATTATAAGCAATGTGAGGTATAAACTTCCAGATTAATTCAGCAACCCTAGTTTCTGTCTAGCTTTGCATAGAAAGGAAAAAAAAAGATACTGAACTTGGAGTTTCATAAATTGTATTATTGCAGAGTTACTTTCTCGTAGCCTCAGGACAGATGCATTCTTCTCAGAGTGTGCTGTGAGGCTTTGAAAGTCTTAACAAGACATCTGAGAACCTGCTGAGAAACAGAGGTGGAGGGAAAGCAAAGTAGCTGTGAGGGGAAAAAAAAAAAAAGAGGGCTTTATTTCAATATAATCATAGCAATGAGCTGAGTTGTTTGATTTATCAAGACATAAAAATAGATTAATCCAGAGAGTCAGGTAAAGCAAAATGTATGAAAAATGTTGATGGGTGATGCAAACTCTAGGTAAAGACATACGTTGTAGCTCAGAGATTACTGCAAGTATTGTTAGGCTGCACATCTGTAGCACTACCAGCATTATATGAATGAGGGTATCTGAGCGCTGACTTGAGTGACACTCCAAGATGTCCTGACTACGCAGTGTCCCACAGGGTTTTGCACGAGGTTCTTTTGGAAGACCAATACATTTATTTTCTTGTGGTCTATAAAAGGAGCCTCCACCTTAGCGTACCCTTAGGCTAAGTCATTCAGAACAGACACTTGGTCACATGCTGAAATATCCACTTGAAAGCTTCATCTTAATCTTGAAGTCATACAGCTCTTTTGTCTCCTGAAATGGCCTCAAAATGACTGTGTTCTGTAAAAGTGTGTGTTAGTAAAGGGCACAGTGGAGGGTCAGACTGATCAGCAATGAGTTTCTCTCTTTCAAAAGCAACTGTAGTTCAGAGTCCTGTGGTATGACCTTGCTAGGGCTGTAAGTGTGTGTTTAATTCACAAATCCTCTCGTTAAAAGAAAAAAAGAAAAAAAATCTATTATCAGTGTAGCAGTGAGCAGAGCAAGCATGTTAATGACTGAAGCTGAGGGATGAGCATGGAGTAAGCATGAGCTTACTGTCCTGCTTGTCTGGTACCATGCAAGTAGCTCACCAGGAATATACTGTCTTCGCAGAATTTAAGGTGGAAACTAATGAGACGAGAGACTTATGAACTTTCATTGTTGGTGAAAAAATTGTTTATAGGTTTCAATAACATTTGAGTTCAATGTAAGTACTGGGAACATCAGTTGCAGAAAAGCAAAAATCCTTTTGACTGGGAAGGCTCTATCCAGCCTCAATGTTTTTAACACTATCATGCAGCTTGCCAGTGAGATAACTGCAACTGTCAGTAGCTTTGACATGGGATGTGTCAAAATTCTGCCAAGGCAATAAGCAGCTGAGTTAGGCGTGTGCAGGAATTTGTATGTGGTCTGGTCTTGTGGAGCCTACTGTGCACACACAAATGTGTCCTGAGAGCCCTGGAGCTACAGCAGCCAGCCATTGGAACCATCCACATGAAGCAAGTGTTTCCAGAGATGGACAGTTTTTACTGTTTGTTTGAAGAGCAGGGTGGCAACCTAAAATCTAAGGGCATGGTGAGTTTTGTGAGGAGATCATTAGGAAGGCTCTAAACTGCTTTCAGGAACATTTCATAAGAAGCTGAAAGCTTTGCATGACTTTGAGTCTGGAGGATGTGGTCACCCTCTCATGATCAAAGCACTCCTCCCAAAGTGTTTGGCTGGGTCCACGTTTCCTAAATGGTCTAAATACGTTTACACAGTCAAGATAAAATTATCTTAGTAAATAATAATGGATGGATGAACTGTGCACTCTGTGAGGCCTCTAGTTTTCCTTGCTTGGCCATTGATACCATGTAATATCCATGATATTACAAGGAACCAAGGATAACCAAGGAACTTCCTTGAAAGTATCTTGAGGTCCTTCATAGGAAAGTAGACTCAAGGACAGGCAGGGTTTGTAGGCAGCATGAACTCAGGCTGAATATAAGCTGCTGCAACGAACAGCATGGCTGCAGTGTGCTCGACCTAGACATATTATAGACACAGTTAATATGAGCAATCTTCTTGTCTCTAATAACCTCAACTTCCAGGCCCCTTGTCTTCCAGAGGACTCCAGAAAGCAGTATCACAATGGGATATCTACTCTTTTAAAGGCCTCATGCACAACAACGACCAAAACATCAGACTCCATCTTTTCCCCTATAAGTAAATCGGTGAGAATGAATAAATTTATTGAAGGTGGAATTTCTGCTGTTCCTTTCCCCCTCTTCCATTTCACTGCTGCTTTCTGTCAAAGCAGTTAGTGCAACATGCTCCTGCCTTCCTGCACGGATGTCAAAAAGATGTGCCAGAACCTACTTGTGAAGGGTAAAGTCACAGGCGTGCAATGGTCCCAAGGGGGAGAGGCAATAATAGCTCTGTAACAAGACATGACCTTCTAATATAAACCCATTGCAAATGGTGTCCAAAGCCAGGCCTCTGAAATTGCTCCACAATGAAGACCAATCAAGCAGACTGCAAAAATACTTTCCTAGCCAATCCCAGGAGAGCACTTTAAAGCAAAAAAACCTCTCTTCTATAAATAGTAGAACGAGCCTCCAAATCTGTTTAAGGAAAGAAGAGAAAGTTAAAGAGGAACATTTGCCAAACCTATGTTCTTTCAGAGATGCACTCTTTCTGAGTGCAGGTATAAGATAATGTGCAAACTTGTATGTTCTGGCTGCCTTTTTTAGTTGGTAATATCTTACAACAGCTTGTACAGATGTGAATAATTACATTCCAGAAATGAAGGCAGCCCCTGGGGGGGGGGGGAGGCCTTGACAGAACAAGGGAAGAAATAACATTTGTGTGTTACAGGGACAAGTAATTCTTACTTTATTTTGGGCCCCATCTGTTGCAACAGAGAAATGCAGGTTGCAGATTGCAGCATAGTTCTATCTTTGCCATTCCTCTCTAGTTTCACAGATCTGTGTTTGTTGTTTTTTTTTTTCTTATAACATTATCAGTTACTCATATATGGGCTTGCGTGAAGCACTCTGGATTTGAGTGTGGACAGGCAGTACATTAGCTAATATTCCATTAGAAAGGGATTCCATAGCCAGTGCCCCAATTAAATGAAGAAGTGTCAGTACTAATAAACCTTCCAAAGAAAGGGATAAAATCAGATACCCACAGTGACCCCACAGACATGAGTGCTAGTCAGATCAATATGTACCCATAAACACTGATGGAAATATCTAAACAACAAAAACATATCTAGGCCACTGAGATTTGGCAGTACAGCACACCCATAAAGTACCCTTTGTTTCTCCAGTTTTGCTTTCCATTCCCTTACTCTCCAGCCAAAGATGAGTGTCATGAGCATGAGCTACTTGTCTGCAAACAGTTTCTTGCTGGAGTTCATCCTGTCTCCTCTTGATGCCTGGTCTAAAAAGGGTTTCTTGGAAGTGTAAAAATGCCGTCCAAAAAGTTGAATAAGCAGTAATCCAAACCCCTGCCAGCTTACATCCCTAATGCAACTGAAATGATTTTCATTCATCTTTTCAATTGTCATCAAATATAGATCCAATGTAGCTGGGCACAACTCCACTAACGTAAATGACTGGGCATTCACTTTCTTGGAACTGTACCTACTTGGATCCAAGTCAAGGTTTTGCCAGTGCAAGGAGGGATATGACCAAATACCACAAAAATGCAGTTGTTACTTTCTACAGTGTTTTGCTACTTTGGAAGTGTTGCAAGACTGTGCCCTTATCTTTTCTACGCAGATTTCATGTTCATGATGCATATCTTTGTGCCATCAAGGTCTGGTGGCTACAATGCACTGTGCTCACAGCTACGGTGTAGGAGGGTTTAAAACATTTTAGAATTTCAGCATCTGTTTTATGTTGATTTCAGGAGGAGAATGGGAAAAGAGCATGCCAAGTTCCAGAGAACAATAAACACTTTGGGCCAAATTCTCCCTTCGTCTATGCTGGTGTAAATCTAACGTCTCTTCATCTAGCTGACAGGTAGATTTGAGCCAGTATAATATAGGGCAGAGTCAAGCCCTTTAATTTGGAAGAACACAATTGCTTCCTCTGGCCCATGCCCAAGAAAATATATTTAAGATATACAATAGATAGTAGAACAAATTTTAATTAACAATTTTTTATGGGGGTATTGGGTAAAAGCATTCCATTCCGGACTGAAAACGGGCCTTTCAGAACTGAGCCAAAAAGCGGAATGTTTGTCATAAATGACCTAAGGAGGAGTACAATTAAAATGTGTTTAGAACCTTGAACTGTTCTGTTAATCAACATGAACTTATAATTCCAGGTTTTAAAATAACTAATGATGTCCAAATAGATTTTAGCATCTATTAAAGGTATCATTTTAAGACACATTGCTGGGGAAAAAGGAAACTGAGAATAAAGTTGTAAGACTAATTCATGGTAAAGAAATATGAGACTCAGTAATTCTTCCCAAAGCATCACAGTTAGTAAAATATTACACTTCTTTTCTACAGCAGAAACACAACAGAACAACATTATTCTCTAGCGGTCAACATTAATTGCAAACTGATGGCCACTTCTGAACATGGGAGTCTTCGCTGGGCCACATTTAATTATGTTAACTGCCGACATGTCAGCCTGCCCAGCTCCGGCAGCCCCACTAGTTGAGCCGCCGTCAGTGGCATCAGCCAAAGCAGTCGTACCACACGGGGGAGTCTCTCTGCATGCATGGAAAAGTTCGTGTTTCATAAATCACTCACTTTGAAACCTGATTTCTCTGTACTGCAGCTTTGTCAGTTTGTCTGAGAGATAACGTAAGATCTGCAACACTTGGCAGCGCAAAAACCAAAGCCTAAACCATGATGTTTCTATTAATAAATTACTTATAAGTAAAATGGAGAGGATTTTGTTGGTGGGGAAATCTGTGTCAAGCACGATTCTCTTTATTAAACACTATTTAAGCCACTAACTTGCCTGTTATTTCCATATAAAACACTAAGAAAATTGCAAGAAATCTCAGTCATCAGGTAATAAAATGCTACAGATTTTATTTAATCATTTAGGAAAGCAGAGGGTGTGGCAGGTTCATTGCATGGCATGGCAACACATTATCTCAGCACAGCAAAAATGGAACAACAATGCCGGCACAGGATTCAGCCATTTCAATATCACATTTTTCATTGCAATGTATAGCATAGCCTTCTACCATATTGTTACAGGAATAATGGGCATGGTCCACAGTGTGGGCAGTCTCTGGGTACACCCGTCCTGGGATTTAATGAGCTTGGTATCTTGACAAAACACACCTTTCATGAAGTACAGACCATGAGCAGTGGACATACAACCTGAAAATCATGTAGCATATCTTGAAGAGTGAACCATCCTCATTCCCCAAGTCCATCTCAACCCAGAGGATACAGCAGTGATGAAGCTCCTGAACAATGCACAAAAGGAAGTGCTGAAAGATCTTTCAAGGTGGCACAGGTTTTCTAGCACTGCATCAGACCATCCTAACAAGCTTTCTCTTGGAGTTTTATACATCATTCTTATGACCTTACCATGCCATGCAGGAGACTTTCTTTGCCAGCTCATTGTTACCTGCTACTAATACAGACCGCTGCAAGCACAATATACTATTATCCAGCAAAACAACATGTACTGGCAAACACTGTTTAGTGAGTATTGCTACCAATCTGAGAAAGCCAGGGTCACTGCTGAACAATACCAAAAGAGGTCTCACTAGCTGCTTCTCCATCCTCCATTGAATGAGCTGTTAATAGACAAGCTGTTATAGAGAAAAAGAACTAAATAGTTTACAGGCTTACATTTGAAGGCCTGTGAATTGCATTAGCGGAGCCAGCTGAGTAAGAGCCAAGGCAATCTCCCCACGATTGTAAAAAATGTGGCATTGAGGCATGTGGAGGCAAAGGAAGAATGACAGTGACCAGGTTTACAATATGCAAAGCTGGAATAATTACTGCTTTCTGTGGCATAGAATTTTTAGCTGAACTACGATATGGAATAAGCATCTCCTTTAAATGCACAAGTGTGCGTGTGTGTTCATATTTTAAAACTTTCTCTCTTTTATGCAAATATTAATTTACACTCTTTGAAGTTGACTTTTAATTTTTCCCCATTGGACCTTTCCCCCTCCTACCCGTCTTTCTCTACTGCACAGGCCACTCTCAGTATGAGCAATGACTATGGGGTTTTTTTATTGCTTACTGTTTTCTTTGGGCCTAGCAGTTTAGAATAGGAATGTGAACCACTTCCAATTCAATTATCTGGACAATAATTTGGGATCAGTGGAACCAGAATGTGCAGCTGAAAAGTTTTTGGGACCCTCCAGTCCCAGCCAAAAGACCGACAGAGTTCTTTTTAAAATTTCTTTCTGTTCTTTAACTTTACCAGAGACATAAAAGTTTTGAAAAACATCAGAACAAGAAAAAATAATAATAGAGGAACAGCAAAATTGAAAAGTAAAGAAGGAACCCTCAGATCATTCATTTTAAGACATTCAGTGGCAGAAAAGAATGAAGGAAAGATGAAGGAAGGGACAGTTAAAAAACAGCCACCACTGAAAAATGATAATTCAAAATTTCTAACTTTGAGAAAAGCTCAGAAACTTCTAAGGCATCAGATTTTCACACAAAAGAAATATTTTGGATCAAATATAATTTTTTAAAGTTTCAGGTTAAAGATTTCAACCTGCTTACAAGTTTCCATCTTTATATTTTCCTCCCAATTTTATACAGTCTTTGGTTAGAAACAAGCCAGGTGATGTCTCTAATCCACTGTTGCAGTGACAGCAGTCTGAAATACTGCAGTAAGAGCTGAGGTAGCTGGTTTAATGCAGCCCTTACAAACAACCTGAGGAGATCAGGCGATTGCTGAGAAGATATTCAGCAAAGTATAGCGGTGGCTTTTGCCATAACCTCCACTAATGGGTAGCTATCCTTGATAGCTCATTTACAGTCCAGTTAAACCAGACAGAAATCAGCCCGACAGGAAACACATATTTGGCTTTTTAAAAACAGATTTCTTGATACATTATCATATAAATTGTTCACAAACCGGACCAACCTGGGTCAGTGATCCAGATAAGAGCTTTTCTAGCAAGACTTGAGCTTTGCCCATTACACTTTGTCTCAGAATCTGAGTATGTTTACCACAGAGAAATCTTTCAGTCATGCTGACTTACAGTACCAGCCATCTATTGCTTACATCTGAAAGGAGAGCACTAGTCTATACTCAGAAATCCAACATCCCTCTACATGGGGGGAGAATTTCTGCCACTACTTTAAGGCCAATGGCAAAACTCGTGTTGACTTCAGAAGGGACAGAGTGACTTGCTGACTTGTTAGATGCTCTCTTTGGCTTCCAGTCCTGCAGTAACAGTGTAGGCAAATCAGCTTCTGGAATTATATTCACCTGAGATCAGACCAAGTGGAGATTATGCATTTTCAGGTCCTTGATTATGAAACTTTTGCAAATGCAAAGCTCGCTCTTTCAGGGTATGGCTTACAGTTAATAAATTTCTCTAGAATTTCTCTTCACCCTTTTGGAACTCATGCTTTGGCATACTTCAATACATCACCCCTTCTTCTGTATTTTGGGGAGCTAAATCCTGAAGTCGCATCTCAGTACTCACTGAGCAAAATTCCCTTTAAATGCTTCAGAGAAACCATCATGTCAAGGGCAATTTGTTTCACTGCAAGGCTCAGGATTTATCTAACCAAACCTGGGAATTGTCCCCTTTTGTTTTGGTGGGTTAGTTTTCCTGAGCTGTTCAGTCTGCCCTCCTGTTAGATGCTTTCATTCAAATTAGTAGTTTCCTCAGGTTGGCTGATCTTTATTTCTGCTTTTAATATTCTCTATTGATTTTATTGTAGTGCACTTACATGCTGTTCAACAGTCCCCTATTACTGTAAATAAAATGAGATAAATTGGCTTTCTTTCTGCATTTAAAATGTTTGGCAGCAGCCATCTCCACCCTTAACTGAGCATTTGACAGTGCTACTGCCAGTATCTGTGAGGGCAGCTCCTGAGACTGCATGCCCCTTACATGTCATGTGTGTATCCATGCTAGTTAGATAAAGCTAGCTTGGAGTCTGCTGATATTACTAGGTGGCTTTATCTAGCAAGCAGAGGTACCGGTAGCATCTGTGCATCTGTTGATGTGCAGATGGGGGCAGCTGCCCACTTAAACACTGGCAGTCATAGCAGTGTGAATACGTGCCTCTATGACCAAACAAGATATTGCTTATCCGCAGTATATGTGAAAGTCACTGAGACTCCCACTTTCAGATCAGGTAGGTGTTACTCCTGTCTATCACTTACAGACTTTGGCTTAACTGGTCACTTAAATAACAATGATAAGATACAAAACACAGCTTCATCTTTCTTCCCTCTTCTGACTGCTCTTTGCAGGCATTCCTCTGCCCTGGCCTGTTTCACTGTCCTCAGGGAAACAACCAGCATAGTCAAAGTATAGAAGGTGCATTGTTAGCATCTTGGCTAGCAAGAGTCCGTAGAGCATTCCCAGCACCCACACTCCCTTCAGACTTCTTGGTATTGGTGCTGTTATCAGCACAGCTGGAGGTCAAAACAACTGCTGAAGGGCTGGGGCAGGTTCTCAAGCAGAGCATGCAGCCTATGCTGGGCTTTGCATTGTTGCAGTTTGCCAAGTCAGTGCTTACAGTATGTGGCTGTGTGGGCTGCAGTACAGACCTACCCTGAGACTTCTATCTTGAAATGGGCCTGTCCCTGAGCAGACATGTTACCATAGCTCATTCTAGCTAGTTTGAGTATTGATAGCATAGCAGCTGACTTCGACTGCTTGAATCCATGCCAGGATCTGCTGGAGGCTCTACAGTCTGCTTGAGCCAGCATGGGGCCATCTTTATTGTTATTTCGCCCTGACTGAGACAGATTGGTCTGGGTGCTGCCTCCATGAGTTCCCAAGACTGACTGCACAAGGTCTGAGTGGCTCAGTATTGATGTCCTCTACCTCTGCCAAGGTTAGAGATTTCAGCCTTACTGCAGGTGATGCTTACTCCTCTTAAAGCCCTTTCTTTCACACGTAGGTTTTTTTCCTGTTGTGTCTGTAAGCTAGCACTGAAGATCAAACCTGGGCAAGGGTTCAGACCAACACTGCCAATAGACAGCTTTATTTGATCTCCAGAAATATAGACTTTCTTGCAGATGTGTCTTCCTGCTGTGCTTTGCATGGCTGCAGCCAAGATAGCCTGTAACACAGACCTTCACATGGGGTATGTTCACATCCAGACATGCTGAAACAGTGCCAACATTTTCTCCCATGTCCCAAATTTTAAAGAGTTCAGTGTGGAGTTACTGGTTTTGACTCACTTTTACTTAAATACACACCTGAGATCTAAAAAGACTGTGTTCTTTTAAATTTGTTCTTGTAAGAATAAATCTATTTCAGTTAGGTAATACAAACTGTTTTGAAAAGAGCTGAGGAATATCCTTGTAAATATATTGTGAAAACAAGTAATTAAAATAGTCAAAATAATGAGTAAAAATCACATGACTTTAAGAAAGCACATAAAGAGTAATCAAGCAGGGTAAAACCAAATAAGATTAATTTGAGACTCACGTATATGGTGTATTGTATTCTTTGGACTGAACAGAAATGCATGCTGTGAAAGGGTGTTCTGAACTCCCATTAAAGAGTAATCTTTGTACACAACAGTAGTGCTGTGCAAATAAATGTTGTGAGGCAAAATAAATAAGTTTTGAGAAATGAATGACTTTAGCAGTAGTTTGCCAATTAATTAGAACAAAGACGGAAGTCTACCAGAGAACACAAAGAGATAAATAAGGAAGAGTTCAAGTTGCCATAACAGCTTTTGCTATTCTCTCACTCTACTTTTTGCTAATTCTTCCTCTCACAAGCTTTGTGGGATTTTCTTTGGAGGGGGAAGGGTGCCCTTCCAAGATGGGCTTGGAAGTAGGATGCAGTAGCAATTTTGCTCACTCTTGAAATGCTATCTCAGGGTCTTACCTCAAAAGAGGTTAATTGTAACTTGATCCTTACCACAATTTGTTCTAACAGGGTGATGGAGTGTGAACTAGAATGGAGAAAGAATTAGAGACGATTTAGCTAAGTTGCATATATTCTAGACAGCAAAGCCTGTTCCCCTACAGCAGTTAAGGAATTAAGCAGTGCAATTTCATAATTATTAGTTATCATCTCTCAGAACCTGTGGAGGATAGGTCAAGCCCCAGAAAACTGGAAGAGGGCAAATATAGTACCTGCTTTCAAAAAACTGGAAAAAGGAACTCTCAAGAAACCATGGATTTCTCAGCCTAACGTTAAACAAGCTATAACTGGAAAGAATAAATTAGAGATTATAACCTTTGTGAATGACACCATTTTGGAAGGGACTGGAAATACTATAGCACCACGATTAGAAGTAGTGCTCTTGGTAAACCAGGGAAATGATCCCAATTCAACAAGGTCACATTCACTCAAGTGAAATAAAAAGAACTACATATAGGCAAGAGAAGCCAAATCTCCACATACCAAGAAGGCAGCAGAAGCCAGGAAGATCTGAAGGTGATAACATCCACAGTAAATGAGAATTGAGATGTTCTTGTAAGAAAGCAAATCTTGTAAAATGTACGAACAGTAGCACTGCTTGTAACATGACAAACATCGTTGCTCTGCTGTGCTCAGAACTATTGGAGGTTTACCAATTTACACCGAATCTAGCTTAAGTACCATATTTTTAAATAAAAGGTTCAGTCCCACTGGACAGGAATAGGAATAATAGAAACCTATAAACACATAAGCTATGAGAAAAGTTTGGAGAAACTGAGTTTGTTTCATTTACGCAATTGAGGGGAGTATGATAACAGACTTCCAGTGTGTAAGAAGGTACCAAAAGAAGATAGCAATCCATTACCCACTGAGGTTAGGGCAGGAAAAATTGCTTTAATTTCCAACAAAGGAGATTTAGGTTATCTTTCTAACTATAAACCTAGGTAAGCACTGGAACAGGCTGCTAGAGTGTCTGTAGAATCTCCATTACTTGGGGTTTTAAAGAACAGATTAGATAAAACAGCTGTCAACCTTGTTGGGTATACTTGATCCACACACCTCAGCAGAGGTGGACTTAACATCAAACATCCTTTAAGCTCCTTGCCAGCCCTACCTTCCTCAGCTCCTGAAATGCTGTAGTTGCATAGTTTTGTAGTTGCATATTGTCCTGGTTTTAATTAAAGTTGCATATTCTCCCTAATTTTAATTAAAAACAAACGTACAAACAAACAACACAAAAAAAACCCAAAAGAAAATGTGGATCCTAGCATTTCAAAGATCAGAGGTAAGTAAAAGAAGTCAGTATCTTTTTGCTGACTCTGATGATTCCAGATTCAGCTGTGTTTTAACAGAGATATAGGAATTAGACAAAGAAGGAGTAGAGATGCTGAAGGTGGGAAAGGCAGAATTGGGGAACAAGTAATACCCATTCTGCTACCCACCCTCTAAGAGCCTTCCCTGTATCTTTATCTCCCGGAAAAGCTGGGAAGTTCTCGTTCTGTTTTTTCTTGTCTCTGCTTTTGCAGAGAGTCCAGGGAGAGTCCAGGAAGGGACCCTATGATACGCATGAGCAAGAACTTGGTTGGAGCTGAAAGGAGCACACAACGGGGTCTCTCTGAACATCGTGGCCAGCATTTCCATGTTCTTCTCCAGCACCACACAGTCTACAGTTTGAGACAGAGGATCCCCAGAAAGGAGTTCAGAAAGTATGTAAAGGTAGCAACAGAGGAAAGCAAGAGGGTGTCTTATGCAGATTCCTCCCCCACACTGAGAGAACCCATTCCCCACGCAGTGGTGTCCTAACAGAGTGAAATTTGCAGGGACAAAAGTGGCAGATTCAGCAAACATTGGGGGGTAGTTTCTTCAACTATCCTCAGGCACTGTTTTTTCTGTATGTTCAATTATGCTGTGGATTTATTGATAAATAAATCAAGCCTCTGCTTTCCATTTGCACACTGAGGGAAGCCACCGTTGAGTTGCAGAATTTCAGGAATACATTCATCTAAGCACATGAAATTCTCTTTGGTCTTTGAATCCTCTTGCAAATAAACTACTCTTACCATATTTATGGAGTACTAGCTTTTCAACACTTAGTTTATAATCCGTAGTCCTCTGCCCTTTTGCAAATAACTTCTATTTTTCCCTGAAAGGCAGTCTGTCTCAGCTCACACAGCCCATGTGTTTGTGCTTGTCCGCATTATTTATATCTCCACTAAAGACATTCCTCTTTTCCATGTCCTTATAATGGTGCCTAACGTGCAATATTTGGACAGCTACTTGTTGTTGCTGATGAGAGTTTGTCCACTGCTCCCACCTTTATGGTACAAGCTTTCAGTACATAGTTTTGAATTGTTGGCCCTCCAGTATGCGGCAGCAGCAGATCTCCGTTTCACAAGTGAGTTATCAGAGGTATCTGGTGATGTTTGGAGTTTGATCTCAGCTTTTCTGAATGATGCTTTTTCATTTTGAAAATTCATGGTGTTGATGTTTACTTCTAAGCCATCATAGTTTTGTAAGTCCCATCCAGCAAGACATCAAAGATAGAGCCTACACTGTATTTTTCTCGCTCAATTACACTATGAGAGATGTAGATTCTCTTTAGACAAGCTGTAAGCAGTGATTCCTACATATTAACTCTCTGCTTAAAAATATCTGTATTCCACAGCTGAGGAATGAAGAGAACAATATTGCCCTCCTTTTTTTTCTTTCCTGATGTATCTTGACACTAACTAAGAAAGATCCTTCCCAATCCTACCCATTCTGAGGCTCAGAGAAGCACACCGTGACATCAGGCCAGCAATCGCTACCCATTTCCTCTCCGCGGTCAGCCCTGTGACGATAGCTTAGTGCTGATGGCTAAGCGTGCACAAGAACCACAAGTCTCTTAGTGTCTTAGCGATTAGACTGGCAGGAGGCGATAGCTCCAAGTACTCCTAGAACCTCTTATTTTGTCATGCCCCACAGTGAGATTGTAACCATATTTAGATTTCTAGCACAGCACTTTCTGGTGAGCTACTTACTCATTACAGTAATGCCCAATCCTTATAGTAGGATACACCTGGGAAAAAGTCTGTTCCCAGGAGTTACAAGAGAAGGCTCTTGGGTTTTCAATATAAAGATTTTAGCAAGCTATACAACCCCAGAGGAGGTATTTGTTCCCCAATTCAGTCTGTTGATACTTTTGTCTGAACTAACCAACTCTGCTTTTCACTGTCATTTGTAATTACAGTCTATAAATATTTTATATTACTTTAAAATCAGGTTTTAAAATATTTAAATTAATTGAGGCTGGTGAATTAGATAGCCAGGAATTTGAAACTGAGCTTGTCTAATCCTCTGTGCTGCTTTTTTCAGCTTTTAACTGTAGCCCAAACTCTCCCACTTTCTGTAGGATAAAGGGAGATAATTTTACTTGTAACATGTGAATAGTTTGTTTTGCGTTTTCTTGCAATTATTTCAGCTAACTGAAACTGGGCTAACTGGGTCCCCTCTCAGTATCCAGGCTGCCAAAGTATGAATTTGGATGGGTGGGCACCACAGATGATCTGCCTGAGCCTTGTAAAAATTCACAGTTACAACTGGGATTCATCTGTAAAATGGGAACCTGTTGTGATACATCCTGTAGTCATGCTATGTGCTGTGCCCCATACAGCACTCCCTGTATTCCCTAAACTCTGCTTCAGCAACAAAAGGATCCAGTGAATTCTCAGAAGATATCCCTTTCTACACTGTGTCCAGTGACCACATCAGGGCCTATGAAAGATGTTTCCAAAATATTATGTGTCATAGATATGTCATGGCAATTGCCAGTATGTCCCATAAATGTGCTGAGTCCTACAGTGACTACTTGTAGGAATAATCCCACAGACTGCATGCTCAAACTTAAGTTTTTATTTGGCATGTGAGATACATATAAAGGGAACCTCAAGACCTTAATGTTATTACTTATTAGTGTGCTACTGTCAGCCTTATTCAACAAAGCTGTCCATTCTTCTACCAGCTTGTGCAGTGAGTGGATCTTTTAGGAGAGGAAGATGAGAAGAAAACAATCATAGAGGAAGGTACATTCCTGCAAGCTCCGTTACCATTTATGGAGTTACTCACCTCTTATTCTTTTTAATCAGGAAGTGCAAGGTAATATTTAAGAAACATTTCTGGTATGAAACTCAAAGATACTGAATAGTAAAGCGCAACTGATAACTTTCAATTCTTTCAGTAGAGCTTTAAGCAGGTGTGAGGCCAGTGTCTTGTCTCACACACTTGGAACGCTTAGAAAAAGAGGAAGTTTTGGGCAAACACATATTTAGGATCTTTTCCTTAAATCCAGATCTTGAACTAGATTATTACCTTGTGTATTATCCATAGGCTGAAACAAACTACAGTTTCCCCTAGCACCCCACTTAAACCCTAGAAATAGGGTTTATTTCACACATAGTGACTAGATGGGAGCAGGGAACAGTATGATTGATTTTCGCTGTGACAAAAGCCACCTGGTTCTCCTGGAGAGAGGACAGGGAGAAGGTACCAGACTCCCTTTCAGATGAGCTCTTCATCTGTGTCTGCTCTACTAAAGATTATCTGAGGCCATTTTTTCCCATTTTGACTCTGTGCAAGTCATGCTTTGCATTCAAAGGATATTTGTCTCAGGACTGTAATCATGGCATAAATAGACCTATGCAGGGCCTCCCTGAATCTGTATTCACTGAAAAATCCCATACCCAGCACGTCTATGAGGAACCATTCAACCAGCTGACTAAGTGCATAAAGCATTTGAAAACACTAGCCTTATCTCCTCAAGAGTCGACAGCAAAATGTATGGCCACATTGAAGTTTCTGGCAGTTCTAGAAATAGTGCCTGCTGAGCAAATAAGGTCAGAGTGGGTGGGTGAAAATAGATTGTTCTCAAAATTTGGTACATAAAACTTTAAAAGTGCTTTATGAACAGAAATCATTCTCTCAGGTCTTGATCCTGTAAAAGCTCATGTGGGTAGACTTCTCAAGCTCATAAATTTAAAGATCTGTTTATGTTTTTGCAGGGTGGGGTTTTAGGCTAAATAAAAGAAGGTGAAACATTAGCCATAGGAGGTTTCACCTTCAAAGGAAGATACTCGTGCCTTTCTGTTTATTAGTTTTCCTGTGAGCAAAATACTTGACTAACTCATCTTCTTCATTTGCCCACCCCTTCAAAACTTAAGAAGCCATTCCTCTAAGGCACTTGTTTTGATTTTTCCACTTAGGTATTCTAGGAACTTGCTTAAATTATTTGACATTTGTGTTAATAACATAAAATCTTAGTGATCTGAAATCTTTATATAATTAAGCAAAATAATACAGCTCCCTACATGGAATTAAACTAGTTCAGGGAAATTCTCAGTGGAAATAAGGATGACTCATTCCTCAAGCAACACCAACAATTAAGTATACATACGCTATCGGTTCCCAATTGGAAAAAATGGGGACATTTATATAATAAAGGGCTTTCTTAATCTGCGTGGAAAGATGATAAGGTATTTGTACCAGCTGAGACTGTATTCAGGAATATGTTTACCAGTACTCAAGTTTATTCTCAAGAGCAGCATCCAGTGAATAAGACCGTACTGGTGATAATTTTAAGCCTCACATATTTGTAAAGTCATTATGCTGTCAGTCCTTTCTGATGCCAAAGTCTGCATGCTGTGCATTTAAGATTTTAGGATGAAGGACTGAAAAAAATTTCTACATTTAGGTATCTAGAACCAAACAGGAGTTGTGATTTGGGCAAAATCCAAAGAAAGAAAACCCTCTAAAGAAAAAGCAGCCTTAGATGCTATAAAATCATTATCTTCCTGGTAGAGGTATATAATTTTGAAACTCTGTATACCATTCAGCTTCTTCTTTTGGCATCAGCATGCCCACTTAATTTGTCATGGCTTGAATCTGAGGTCTAATCACAACCATGTCATTGCATGTCTTGTGCCGGGTGCTGGACATTGTAAGCAGACACACAAACCCTTGGATGCATTTAGATCACCTCTGCCATTTGGGTTTTTGCCTGTCTTGCTGACAGAGACATCCCTATGTGGAGGAGCTCAACAATTCCTAAAACGCCACCAGGGGTCTGTTCCAAATTAATCATGTATTGGCACCTGTCTCTCCTCCAGACCAAAGCTAATCAGCCAGTCCCCACACTGAAGGCTATGTGGACCCTCAGTATTCACACATAGGTATCAGCGATATTGGTTTGGTGCCCCAGAGCCCTGTTTTTCCCCAGCACAATTTGGAATCCCACATTATTTATCTCTTGTGGTATTACACCCTGTTTTCCACTGAAATCTCGTATTCTCCTCAACAGGTGGGAACCAAGGCAGAGAGGAGAGACAGCCAGGGTCACAGAGAAGGCTGTGAGGGCTGGAACAGTCCTTTAGCTCCTGCCTACCAGAGCTCCCGTCTGCACAGTGGGGCAGCAGCATTGCCCCACTGCAGGGCAGTGTGAGGGGACATACTGCACTGTGAGACTTTCAGATACTATAGGGATGGGACTGTCCAATGACCAGAGCCAGGCACCTTTCTGTAACCTCCCCACTGCAAGTGCTTACATCTAAGAACTGCTCAGGTGGTAACAACAGCAGCTTTACTGAACCTATGGTTTTATGAACACCAGCACATCATCTGTTCTTTCATCCTTTGGCTTTTTAGAGGCAACTTGTCAGGAAGCACAGTGTCTATTAAACATGCAGCTCGACAGATATGGCTCTCTTGATAGCTAACTTCATTACATGTGTGTCTCTTTGCTTACACAATACACCCAGTTACACTGCTTCTTTCCTAAGGAGTGAGATGGTTTTTTAAACTGACGGAAGATTTGATCCACTGTGTTTATAGCACATATTGGATGAACCCTAATTTGCAGGAAGTCTTTACAAGTGGAAAACCTTGCTAAAACACATATTATTGAATGGACATCTTGCTGTGCTTGGATCAATGAAGCTTATACTGTGGCTTAGGCCTAATCTTACGACAATTCAGCAATTGAATCCCCTTACGTTAGGCTACTGGCAATGTTGCAGGACGCATTTTGTATCTACTGATTAACTGTGTTCAGTTTGTGCACAAAATGAAAAAGAAATCAATGAAAACACTTAGAAAAATAAAATAGAGAGAAAGGGATGGACATATCAAAAAGCAAAAAGAAGAAACAGCCCTGTAGATTCTGTAGTGAGATGGCAGATTTCTCTGAATTAGTATCTTTTTCTTGGTATCCTGGAATGATTCTTAGGTCATCACACTGAAAATTTAATTTTTAAACATCTAGTGCTTTAACTCTTAAAATAGCAGCAGCTCTGGACATATGGTGGCTTTATGTAGGACCACTGCAAAAAGTCCACTGGAAAGACATTGGCCAGCAAACAGACTGTGACGCTTGATAACATGGTCAAGCAATGTTTCAGACTGGTTTCCTAGGATCATGCAATTGTGGGGATGGGCACAGGGATAGAGGTCTCTAATTGCTACAGCTTTCATACACAGTAGTAGGCAGTGAGAGGAAAGAGGCGATCCTGCTAAGGGGAAAAAACTTCAATCACGTCATGCCTTATTAGATATTGGGAACTACACAGAGGCAATCTAAGTGTAATCCACAGAAAAACAGGCAATATCGGTTCGGGCTGCTCAGGGAACTACTTGTTATGAATATGGACCTGAGAATTCAACTCTCCCTGTTTAAGTATTTTGACAGTGATTTTCACTGTTGGATTCATCTCCAAATGGGAAAAAAATGTAGGCATAGTAGCCTAGATTTGGATCTTGCAAAGCGTCCCAAGGTCTGTCACTTGGTTCTTGCTAAGTGGCTTCATGCAGTTAGGGATACATCTTAGGATGTGTATTTAATGCTTTTGAAAGATGCTTAGCTGACAGTCTCAGAGGATGATTCCTGGGCATATTCTGCCTTCAGATATGTGCAAGCTATTCCCCTTGATATCAGTGAGAACTGCCTTCGCTTATGAGAGATGTAGGCATCTTACATTTTACTCCTGTCTGTCCTTTGTTACTTTGACATACTAGCAACCTTGAACCTTCCCCTTTTTAATTACCATTTTTAATTCTTACATGATTCTTACTTGATTGATCAAAGTGTGCCTACTGGAAGTCAGTGCTGGAACTGCAGCTGTATGAACGCAGCTTCTGTCATCATTTTAATCTTTTTCTTTAGACTAGCCTCAGCATCCCTTGATGATTTCTGTAATTCTCCCCCTAAATGCCTCTACCGAGTACATTATTCTGTATTTGTCTATGTTCTTACACCTTGATCTGATGCAGAATTATCTCACATTGGATTTGTGTTCTGGTGTCCATTTTTGTACTTGCATCTCTTCCACTGCTTTCCAGGAACTTGCTAAGTTCCTGTTTGGAGACTATTGCTTCCTCTCTCAAAGATCTCAATTTGCTTTTGTTTCTTTGATCTTTGGCCATCTATTTTTGTCCACAGCTCTAGCTTTCCAGTTCGTTCTGTTTTATTCTAGTATTCAGTGCTGCCCACAGGGCCATCCAGATTGAGGTTGGGCAAAAAAAAAGCAGGTACCTAGAGTGGCAGACAGTCATTGGTGTCAAAATTGCCAGGGCTTGGCTGTGGGACATGACTCTATTTTGCTTACCCCAGAGCCATACTGACAGCTCCTTCTGATGCCACAGGAGAGGACAGGGCAGGCAGGAAGTGGGGCGAGGGAGCAGCATCATCCTCCCCGCTCCTCCCATGAAAGCAGAAGGTGCTGCCTTATCCACAAACCTCTCCCTGCTCCTCAGTCCCAGCTATTTTCTTCAGAAGAGCAAAAATCAAAATTGCCTGCACTTCTGAGAAACCAGGAGCTTTTTTCTGATGCCGTCAGACTGAAGCATTGTCTGCTCTACACTTCTCTTAATATTCCCCCCCCCCCCCCCCCCCCCTTCCCCCCCCTCATGACCTCCATTAATATTCCCCCCCCCCGCCCCCTTCCATTCCCATTGCTTAGGCTTTGTCATGATTTGAATCATCTGCTTTCTGACAGTAATCAGATTAAAATATTAGGTTTCTACTTTTGAGATTTCCTTTCCTGACACTCACAGAAAAGAACTGCAAGATGAGGTCGTTCCTCAAAAATTGCTATCATAAAGTTCTATATTTACCCAAACTAAGTTGAAATTCACATTGTCTGTACTCTAAGCATCACTTTCATAGATTATTTTACCATTACCCTTAAAAGACAATGCCAACAAGCTCTTCTTATGCTGTACTGATTTTATAATTTCTTTTCTATTTTAATTTAAACTAAAAGCTAACCATAGCCTTCCCACTGTTTAATCTATTGCTTTTCTGCCAGGAAATCATATTCTGAAAGTGTTGTATTTGTAACCTAACAGCATACAATTCAGAAAGGAACTTTTGGTTTCCAAAAGTTGGTTTCCAAAAAAATGGCTAATAACTGCAGTTTGTAGTGCCAGGTCCTTTTTCCTATGATGCTACTGTGAGCACACAAGCAAATCCTGCTTTTCTGACTAGTGGAAAAAATCAGATAAGCCCAAGCGGAAATCATACTAAATCTGCAAAGATGCTAATGTGCTAAGAAGCTGGTCAGGCCTTAGATGAGATGAAAAAAAGGCCTCTATTTCCTAAGAAATAAAGGTGCAGGTGAAGAAGATTAATAAAATCCTGTGGGTAAAACGGAAAGTAAAGCTCTTTCTCTTGTTTCCAATAAAGTGCCGCTAGAGGGTCTCCCAAGAGATTTCTGTTAGTCCATATATTTTAGATTCCTGGGCTTTAGTTGTTTCAGCACAAAAATAATGAAATAAGATAAACTGATGTCACAGCATATCCTTTTGCCTTGGTATCAGCTGTCTGAAGTCTTTAATTTTGACCAAGGTACTACATCTCATTATTTGTAGTTTAGTTTAGGTTCACTTCTCATCACAGAGCTAATGGATTCATTCAGACTTGCAAGCCTGAGTGAGCTGGACAGGTGAGTGCTGGCAGCCACCCCTGGCAGAGATCCATGACATGGGTACAACTCAACAGCTTTCCTATAGTTTGATTTTGAATACTGTAAAAGCCCATTCTTTGATAACAGATTAGTGCATCATACACTTAGTGTAATATTGTACAAACTCTGATTAATAATTACTTCTTTATCAGTAAATGTAGCTACATACACACAAAACTGTTTATACATTAAACAGTGCTGACATGAACATGATTACGTAAGTGTATGTGTTTTTCCTTTAGTGCATAAAGAGTAATTTTCATTGTGTTTAACTGCAACAGCCACATTTTTATTAATTGGTTATAAATTCCCTTAGTACAGGACTTCTCAATTATTATTAATTGTTCTTGTCCTCGAAGAAACAAGCCCATTAGGCTCCAGAGTGCTGTCTCGTTACCACTGTACATCTGCACATAGACTAAAGCTGGGGAACGACTCAGCAGCACTCAGATGACAGGTGCAGTCAGCCTGGGCTTCTCCTCCATGGTAATATTTACAACCAAAAAGCCAACAATCAAAAGGTAAAAGGGTAACAGAAGGTTTCCTCCAGGATCGCATCCAAACCCCAAACCACATCAATGGTGGTGTCTTCTCTTCTATTTCCCAGGCAGCTGTTTTACAGATCTTGATTCATGTGTGAACATTTTATGTCAATGTGTTGTGCTAAGTGATAGCTGGGCTGCAGCCCTTCTTCCTGCTCTGCTGGGGACTGCCTTGGTGCAAAATGGAGAGGGTGTTTACCCCTCCTTGTGGATATATGAGTTGTTGGGTGCAGACTGGGAAATACTATTGCTCAGGCATCCTAATGCTTGTGAAATCTACAGGTTTCTGACTGCTCTGCAGTGTGCCTAATTATTCCCAGCACAGGTACATACAAGCTGCCTTCACCCATGCTATGGCATGGGGGTCCAGCAGATTTGCTCCCATTTCTCTATGCAATAGGTAGTAAGTGCTGAAGTGATGTTAAAGTTGTGGCCTTTTTGCCCTGTCCAGGCAGTTTTTTGCCACTGAGAATGAAGGCTATAATCGGCTGCTGTCCTGCTACATACCACAGGCACTTTTATTTGTAACGGTCCCCACCATGTTCATCCACCAGCTGTTGACATAGGTTGACATCAGTTCCTTCCCATTTCTCATAGCTGTACTCTGGGTTTAGCAAAATCTTAGCTTTTAATCTCAAAGATGATAATTTTCAGAAAGTAAGTGTTTCATAAGCAAGAAACACTCCTGAATTTTTTGAATTAAGTTTAAATTATTTCATGTAATTCTCACCTTTCAACTATCGCTTTCAACTTCGCCTTTCATTCTTTTGAATTGCTCCTTGTCATGTTCCAGTTCAGAAAACATTAAAAGTAACCTTTTCCTAATGTTACAAGATATCAGGAGAGTTGTCTGCCTGAGTAATGGAAGTGTTTAAGTTGGGGGAGGAGGGGAAGGGGGGGAAGTTATCAGCTGACTAATACAAAGGAAAGGAATTATGTCTAGAGGCAAGGTCCCTGGACTGGGACTCAGGGAGTGTCCATCTCCATCTCCACTGTGTGAATTTCTTGCTACTCTGTTCTCTCTTCTAAGCTTTCTATATCTCATCTACTTAGGCTTTAAATTCTTTAGAGTAGGGGCTCTACCATCCATCAGTGCAGTATCTGAAACTATGGGCCCCTTAATTTTAATTGGAATGTCTGGGTACTATTATAATTGCAAAAAAAAAAGAAATAGTAATAACGACTGGTAGAAACTAGTTCTCCTGGATTTTGCTTCTAGCTCTAGTCAGTGGCTTAGTGTAGGAAACAGGTAAGTAAGCCACATGACTCACTCCTACAGGCACTCTGTTCACCATCTTAGCCTTTTACCACTGTCTGAAGTTGATTCTTTATATGTTTACGCACCGGTAAAGTGTATGCTGAAATTCTTACCTACCTCCTAGGGGTGTTATTAGGTCTAATACATTAATATTTATAAGTGCTTTTATATGCTTGAATGAAAGTAGCTATAGATATACAGTAATACTCTGCATTAATGGCAAGGCTTAACATTAATAAAGCACTATGGAGAGGGAAAGGGGGCCTTGCATATAAGTTACAGTCTCTCTTGGCAGCATGAGCCAAAGGGGCATCCCAGTACAGGGATCTTATGCCGGGCAAAGCATGTGTTCCTGGAGTTGAATGAGACAGGAACATGCTGGTGAACAAGGCTGACCATGTTGGGGAACGTGCTTGCCACTCAGAGCTAGAAGTACCGCACATAACTGTCCTTCCAAACCGCAGAGCTGCAATCATACAGCTATCACGCTTCTCCAGAAATAAGAATTCGAAAGAGATTTAATTGCTCCAGTTTTAGAATTGGGTAATTATAGCTGGTCAAAGCGTTTCTGCACTGAAGTAATAATTAACCATGTAGTGCACTGGTTCTCCTGACAGCCCTACAGTCAGTCTTTACAAAGCCGATTTCCTCCTTCTCTATTGATACGCATTTGCAACAAAATCTATGCCACTGACCTTATGTCTTCATGACCATTTGGGTATAGGAAAAGATGCAAGTCAGAACCCCAGAGGTTAAATGTATCTAACTGCACAGCAAAAAATACCATTTGGTCTAGGAAGTAATTTCAGTTCACTTTGAAAAAGAAAAATCTTCATTACATGAGATGATTTTTAAATGCCAAGATCATCTATTTAGAAAACTCATTCAAAAGATTTTGTTGTTCTGAGTTCCTAGTCTACTCACTTTATAAAAACTTCAGGTGAAAACCATATAATACAGACATTAAATATATGATACCAATTTATTTAAATTTCAGATTTCAAAAATTCTCCTTGAGAACACTATGTAACTACAAGTCCCTGTGAAGAAATTCCTAGTGTAAACCAAGTGTCCAGTTCCGGACTGAAAGACGCAGCAATAACATTGGGTAGATGTGGAGCTATGATGATTTAGAGTAACATGGGCTTTGAGAGAACAAAAAGAAAGAGAAACAGAAGAAGGCAGAGTTAATGAAGCTGCCCAGCTGTTTGGGACAAATCCTGCAGACACAAGATATTTAGAAGATGCTTTGTGGTTACGCTGTGTTGGACCCATAGTTCAATTCAATTACATTAAATACCTGGGATCATCAAAACCTTTGTGAGGCAAGTAACAAGCACGTGTTGGCTGTGTGCCTACAGGAAGTGCTTAGAAAGCACAGAAAGATCAAGTTGGGCACTTTTCTGCCAATGGGATCCATCCTCTCAACAGTGTCATCTGTATTTTATAAGAGAGACTGCTCTGAAGAAGGTGACATATTAGAAAAGTCAGAATTTGAGCCGATCTTAAGGGTTCATGTCATTCAAAGTATTATATTTTCATTTATTTTGTTTCAATTCATGTGAGTCTGCCTGGATAGGAAGAAATCCTCCACAAAAAAGTTTTACAGCAGTTATTAGGTCTCCTGCATCACTTACAATCCCTTCAACAACAGAACTGGGCCAATCCCAAACTTCTTGTATTTGGGGTCTCTAGAAGCTTGTAATGAAAAAGGGCAATTGCTCTTATTTCATCAAGTAATCCAAAACCACACTGAAACCCTCAGCCACGGAATGACTAGGCCCTGCATCTAGGGGAACTGACACTGTTGCTAGAGGGTAACCTGAGGCTGCTGATAACAGTAGTCGGCTGTTCTCCTTTTGCAGATCTGACAATTAAAGATGGCATTCACACTCTCTTATTGCCATTGACAGAGATAAAATATTAAAGAAATTTGTTTTGTACATGTAGTTGTTCAGAGATTCCAAGTATTCTGAACCCTGACAATGAAATAAAAGCTACGGAGTTAAAACATCCTTGAAATGGCGACGTAATGCAAATGTATTTACAGAGAATTTGCACAAGTTACATTCCAATGTTGCACATTGCATTTCTGCTTGCAAAAAAATATTCATTTGGAAAAGGAGAACAGGAAATATCACTATATTCAGTGCATTGTTCTACTGAGGAAAAATAACCTATTTAATTAAAGTGAATTGACTAATTTGAAGATGTCTGGAAGCTATTTCTGGGCAATATTAAGGTGAAGGATAAAATGTATAGTTTATAGGAAACATGGCAAATAATATCTTCTCTGACGATTGACTAAAAGTATTTGATATGTAACATCTGTCTTGTAATTAAATTGTTCCCCAAAATAATGATTACAAGGTACTTCAGGAAATATTTAAGTCTAATTTAGCTTTATTACTAGTGTTCTAGGTTAATGAAAAGCATTCCCTATGCAGCTGCACATTGCCTGCTGTATTTTTTCGTACTATACATCTCATGGCATAAGCCATAAGAATATTAAAAAAATACATGCCACAGAGTCATAATGTACTTACAAGCTGGTGGAACAGTGTTAGCATAGAACAATCTGGCTACCTGCTCCAGCACTCCTCTCTGATGTCTGTGACATTAGCAGCAGAAAACAAGTACAATTATTTGTGAAGCATTATCTGTGTTCTTCATTTAAGAAAGGAAAAAAAAATAGTGAAAATCCCAATTAAGGTGCTGAAGCACTGGAGAGCCATTTGCCACCATAACTCCTTCCTAACAGAGATTTTTTTTTGCTTGAAATACTGCGTACTGCATTATGCCTCTGCACTTTTCAAAGAACACCACCAAAGCTATCTGTAATGCAAAGGTACAGCCATTGATATGGTAATCAAATGTAAATGTCATAGTAGGTTACCTGAGATTATGTATTTTACAACACAATTACATTCTCTTTAAATTAATACAGGAATCTTGCATTAGCAAGTCACACTTGGTAGCAAATACCTACTAAATTGTTGTCTGTTACAGTGCAGAAAAATGCAAATTTTGACTGATGTTGAAATGCACTACTTTGTTTTAATAGACAAACAATAAAATTCTAGCTGATCTAATTCTCAGTGGTTTGTGGGTTTATCTTTTCCTTATCTAATTTCTGGGCTTACAACGTGGGTACCTAATACACTGACCTGTATTTCAATATGTGATTGAAAAAAAAAACCCAACCAAACCTAATCACTGGGAAAATGTACGAAGAAAACAAATGTTTTCTTGGAGTAGTTTCATGTCCAAAGGGGAAATGTTCAAATGATTTATGTTTCTAATACTATGCCCTCTTTATCTTCAGCACACAAGTTCCAAACATCTAAGTTCCAAACTTAAGTGGTTTCCTGACTTAGGATTTTGTGTTGAAAATTTAAAAGTTGAACAACTTATTGTCCTGTTTACAGTCTTGAGTCTACCTCTTGGCATGCTACAAGGTTCCCTACATTAATGATTTGTTACTTCCAGTTGACAGTATAGAGCTATGGGCATTTGGCAGTGAACATACCAACTGCACCGGGTTACTTCATACAAAGGGCTGGAATCCCTTTTTACGTCTTTCTTGCTGCAGCAATGGAAATTCCTACTTTCAGCTTCCTGACTTGCCAGGAGAGATGGAGAAAAGCCTGTATGCTGATGAGGAATTAGCATTCTAAAGATTTCCACCCAGAAGCTGTGTCCTTTTTCCAGAACTCTCCAGGACAAATTGGTTGTTTGTTGAAACTCATTATGTCTAACTGGGCTCTTTGATACACTGGGAGACATTCTCACTGTCTAACCTTAAGTGCTTTCATAAGACATGCTGGATGTTTTCACCTTTCCCCAGTGACTGAAAAGAGACTGCTGAAAGTCATGGACGCCACTGCAAAATAAAAACAATGTGATGGAAAGTGGGGGCTGTTTCCGTGGCTGTGGTAGCTCAGAATAACTTTCACAAAGTCAATATCGCTACACTTAATTACTCTGAGAAAAAATCTTGGTCCATATTTTCATCAGCTTTCCAAGCAATAGAATCTTTATCCCCTTCAACATAGCCTTCATGGTGGCATACAACAGAATTAACTATGGCCATGAAAACAGCACAGATCAATCACTGAAGTAAAAAGCCTTGTTACTTACAAAAAGAGACTTGCATTAAGTACGCACAAATCATAGGCTGAGTCAGAAGAGCCTTTCCTATAGCTATTGTCAAAGGCAATGAAATGAAGTATTTGTGTAGATTCAGTTCTCATCATAGATATTAATGCCTCCAAGTTTTTTTTTTATTTCTTTCTACAGCCACAAACTTTAGCTCAGTCCTTAATCTCATAATTTGGCCTCAAACTTAGAAAAAAAAGTTGGTCATGTAGCATTTGCAGCTGGCTGCAACGTAATTTGTAGTAGAAGATTCATTTCTGCTTGATTTATCAGTGGTGCTCACTTAAATCTTCTGTACCACGATGGATTGCATCTCAGTAAAAAGGGCCAAACCAAAATGGTATTTGGATGAAGTATAAAGCTTTAGACCCTGACCTGAGCACATTCCTAAAACTCAATGACTTCATCATCCAGCCATTCCTAAATTAAAGATGAAGAGCGTAGGAAGCTGTGCATAGCGTATGCAAATGTGTTTTATATAGAATACGCTAACTTTGGCTATTTTTTGGTATTGGTTGCACACCCAAGGAAAGTAAGATGAATTTATACAGATTCTCTGTGGGTGTAGAAATTGCACACTCATCTAATAAAGGAAACGATAGACATTAAAATTCAGTTTTCTTGGAATTTAACCAAATTCATCTCTGTGAAGTAGACAGAATTTTCATATATATATATATATATAAAAA